>NW_010301486.1:0-31232 GCF_000700745.2 Antrostomus carolinensis
GTTGTGATTCTTCTTGTAATTCTTTCCCTGCCACATGAGATCCTGAACTCCACCGTCTCACAGTCCTCCTAAAGTCCAGACAGTCCTCAACCTTTATTGCTTCAACCAGACCCTCCTTGTTAGTGAGGATGAGATCCAGCAGCACCCCTCTCCTAGTTGGTTCATAGACCATTTGCATCAGGAAGTTGTCATCAATGCACTGGAGGAACCTCCTGGATTGTGGGTGGCTGGCTGAATAGTCCCTCCAGCAAACATCAGGGTAGTTAAATATCCCCACAACAACCAGGGCCTGTGATTGGGAGGCTGCTCTCAGCTGCCTGTAGAAGGCCTCGTCAACTTCCTCACCCTGATCTGGTGGCCTGTAAGAGACACCCACAACAGTGTCACCCATACCAGCCTGCCCCGTAATTTTCACCCACAGGCTCTCAACTCGCTCTTCATCCACGCCTGGACAGAACTCAATACACTGCAGTTGCTCTCTGATGTAAAGAGCGACTCCACCACCTTGTCTTGCTGGCCTGTCTTTCCTGACAAGGACATAGCCACCCATGACCACATCCCAGTCATGTGAGCTGTCCCACCATGTCTCTGTAATTGCCACTAGGTCATAATCCCCTGACCAAACACGGGTTTCTAACTCCTCCTGCTTATTCCCCATGCTGTGTGCATCGGTGTACAGGCATTTCAGGGAGCGAGCCGAGTACACCAATTTCGTCCTGTGACAGGTGATAGAGCTGCCTTTAAGCAAAATGTTGTGGATGGAGACAATTTAGGAAAGAATGAATACAGCAAAATAGAAATGTGGGAAAAACTTTAATAGCTTTTTTTAATGACTAATTGTTATGTAAAAATGTAGACAAAATTCTAAGTTCTTTGCTTTCTAAACATAAAAAATATTACAACTCAAAGCCCTGAATTCTCCCCTCTTCTCCCATAAAAGAAGTGTGTGTTTTTTTCCACCTAAAGGCAACTACCAATCACACTTTCAAAACTTATTTATTGGAAAGTTGGTGGACGATGTTTTAATTACTATGCTATTACAGGGTCAGATTCTGACTCCAGATTCAGAACCTCAACTAGCTGAATTCTTCCTCATCAGCACTTTGGATTCATTCTAGGGGCACAATGCAAATACTCTTACCAAATTTCAGACCAAACCAGCTAGGTAAGAGAATTCAGAATAATGTATTTGAACCTCACACATACAGACCATTTTTAAAATTACTTCATTGGAGAATCTGAAGACTAATTCTGGAAAATACAGTACTGTGAGGTGACCCACAGTGCTAAAGCATTTGAATAATTTCATTCCTTTTCAAGAAAGCACATAAACATATGTTTAACTTTAATCACAGATCATCTTACTGCTTTCATCTGGACCTAATCATTAACCATAAACACGTGCTTAAATGCTTCACTGGAAAAAGGATAAGATTACTCACGCTCCTACAGTTAATTTTATGCTTAGATGTTATAGTGGCCTTTTGGCAGGCTGCACTGTGTGCTGTGACTCTTCAAAGCAGAAGCAAGCTGTAATGCCCCACAGCAAAGACTGTGGTTGTGCCTTTCTTTCCTACTCCTTAATAAGTTGTGTGGGGTAGGTCACGTGAGACAGTCTCTGCACACAGTTCTCCTGTAAGACTTGGACAAAAAAGTCTTGCAAAAAAGCACATCTAGGGAACTGATCCAATTCCAACATAGTTTCTAATACTGAAAATTAGTTCTTTCCCAGTAAGAATTCTGATTAAAGTTAATAGTTATTATTAAGTCCACTTGTTAGACTCTAAGATTAAAGTCTAGTTATTAACTAGCCTAATCAGCTATGGTGAAGGCTGCAGAACTACGCTTTTGATATATACAAAGACTCTATCTGCTGTAAAACATCAAGCTTATTTTTCCATACAGCCTCGAGCAATGGTACTGAAGATGCAGTCTGCGTGTCAATTCTCTCTCTCTCTTCTCTTAACATACCATATTTATGGCCCTTATGAGTGCAATGTCTAACTGCCTTCCTAGAAATTGGAAGATAAAAGTAAACCAGACAGAGCTCATAGCAGCAAGCTGAAATCCATTTCCAGGGAATTAATTTGAGTGCAAAACACGTATCAAATATCAAGTCCTTCTTCTTGGAATAAAAACTGTGTTATAAAAGGACCAAACAAGTTTCTTTTAAATCTCCCATGATTTCATATCCAGTCATGTCAAATTGTTTAATCCAGTAAAAGGCTGGTAACCAACACAGGAATAGACAAGTATATGAGCACTTTAAGAAGAAAATAGGATCTGTAAAACTAATAGAGATCAACAGCATAACACAGCTGTTTAGTTTGTAGCCACTTACCAAGTATTGCATTTAGCATATAAGCCACTTGTCATGGCTGTTAGTGCACTTACTGAAGTATTTCTCCTAACTGGACTGCTGTACTGTAACGCAATGCTACATTGACTGACACGATTTTTTTTACAGCTGGCCAAGTAAACAGCCTTTGATAAATGGTACTACTTGTTATGAAAACAAACAACACTTGTCCCAGGGAACTATAACTCTGGACTATGTCCATCATTTGGAAAAGACTTCCACCTACTGTCTGCCACACTTCTGTCACAGTTCCTGAAAAATCCACTGCCTGTGCCATAATGCTTCTGCAATTAAAGTGCTTTTCATTTTACAGTCTCAAAGCACAAAAAGATAGTTTTAAGTATGCACCTTAAAAAGCAATGCATTTTGAGTAGCTACGTTACTTTACTCAACTGAAAATATTTTTTAGCATCTACATTGACATGAGTGGTTTTGTTCTTGTAGTCAACTTCATTTCCAAAATCAATTATACTTCTTACAGAGCAGACTAACTTAAATGGGATATTCAGGTTAAAACAAGGTAGTAATCCAGAATTAGTTTAAGGTTTGTCATGTGGTTGTTTCTCAGCATTTAAGAAATATACAAAATCTAATTGCTAGTTTTATCTGCAATTCTCTGGTCAACTGAATTCCAGCCTGGCTTACAGAGCAAAAATTTAGGCCTTCACATTGTTAAGCATTTTTTTTTTTCCCCAGACAAACCCTGAAATACAATAAGGATTTTGGTAAGACTAAAACCAGTACGAGATATTAGTTAAATATTTTTAGATAAACTTTGTCCCATAATATGTGAAAAAGAAAACATTCCATGCAAATGAGAGGGTATAAAACAAACCCATCAAGTTGGGGGGGAGGGGGAAGGACACAAAACAAAACAACAGCCACCCACTCCACACCCAACATTTTAAGACACTGATACAATATATTTGAGGTCCTAAAGCTGTGAAAAATATTTCATCTCTATGCCTGGCATATATTGCCTATATTTAAACTTGGTTTAAAAATAACTGAATAGGTTAATCCATGTCACAATGTTACCACTTCATTTGAAGTTCCAGTGGTTGCTTCTGTGCATCAGCTGCTTTGACAATCCCAGCAGGGAGACTGAACAATGGATAAAGACACACAGAACCTGCAGCATCTTTTTGGTTCTTTTACATCTAAGACCTTTAAGGAACATTAGCATCATGGTGAGGGAAAGCCTGAATTGCCTTTAGCTTTATCCTAGTTAGCACAGTAGTTGTTTGTAAATAGGATCTCAGGAAAGACAGCGATGTGTTACGTTCTAAAAATAAAGAACTTAACTGAGGAAAAGGGGAATATTATTTCTTTGAATGGCTGTAGGGCACAAAAAGGATGAAGTACAATTTAAACACAGAGGCAGACTCCTGCCAGGGGGTAACTGCTAGAAAAAAAGTCTGATGAGTGGAGAAGAATACAAAATGATAATTAGTTTGATTCTGTCTGAAAAGAAAGCAGTGCACAGCAGCCCAGACAGCAGCTGTGCATGGCATCATGAGCCAATACATAGATTAGGACATTGACAGATAATTGATAAAGCTCAGACTGATCATCAGTAAAATTAAATGCAGTTTACTTTGACTAGCATCACAAGCTTCTATAAATTACTTTTACAAATCTCTTTTTTTCTAAATTTCTATACAAATTTATTGTATTTGCTTGCATACAAACAAACAACATTTCACTTGAAAATATACAGGTTCCTCCAGATCTGTCCAAAGCTACTACAAGTTTATGTAAGAGATTGTAAAGCCTGGTTTTTAAAACTAGAAATCCAGAAAAGCGTCCATCTCTACATTCACCTATTCTAAGTAGAAAGTTGAGTTCTGGTTGTCCCCCTGCTTTGTTTCCTGCTAGGGTTTTTTCTCTTTAATTAGTAACAATTGTAAGTAAACACGAATGTACCACACGAGCAAGACACAACTGAACTACATGCATGAATGTTGGAAAGAAACATGACAGCTCAGTATTCCTGTGAAAATTCAAATCAAGTTCTATGTAAGCATTAATTCATTTCTGAATCAACCATTAGGTGGGAAAGAGAATCCATAGATCTCATTTTGAACATCTCCTTTCATCCATTCCAGACAAAAAGAATAGGGCTGAAAAGTGAGTCCTGTTTCACAAATTCCTACATTTCACAACTGAAACTGGAAATTACTGGAAGTTTGGACAGCAGGAAGGGGAAATACCCAACAAAAAACCAAACTTAATATTTGATAAAAAGTGCATATTGGAAAAAGGGAATACTCATACTTGGTTTTCAGTAACATCTACGCCTTACCTTTATACAACAGCATATACACTACCCATCCTCAGGAATACTAACCACAACACATGGTGCTCTCTGGTTTCTGCTTTATTACAGCCTGAGGTTTAGTAAGCTTATTGCTTCATGTCATTTCCTGCATTTTTGAACAAAGTACACAGATCCTTATGGAACACTGATAGCACTTGCTGTACACATCTGTTTTTAAGAGACAAAGAAGCTATCTATTTACAAGCCACATTGCATCTGCTTGGTATCATCATTCACAATACTTGTTATTTCCAAATGCTTTGGTAATGTTTTCTTTTTTTGTAATGGTTAAAACTGCAAGTGAAGAGGCAGCAGTTCCATATTTCAGACATCTCTTCAAATCCAATAGGACAGCAAAGTGTGTGTCTGTTCATGATGACAATCCCAAACTCACTTAAGCTCCAGGTTCAGGTAAGATGCTTTTGTAGTGCATATACGTAATAATTGTATCACCAGGATCCTCTGCTTCAACTGCTACAGTCAAACAAACAAGCCCTTTTTGGCATGTAAGACAAAAGCCTTGCTCCAGTCTTTTGGCCTTTCTCACCAAGTAATCACAAAAGTAAGGATACGAAGTATTCATTGGAATAATTATTCAGATCTGTCTGACTCTGCTGAGCAGTGAAATTCAAACTTCTAGATAAAACATATCATGTTGCTTTAGTTCAAGTCCAACTTTTTATTCTGCCTGCTAGTGCTCTGTTTACTTGATAAGCAGAGCTGAGTCCCTGGAAGACATCAGCCATTTAGAGGCCTACTACAGACTCTATTATATGTATTCATCCTTTTTTTCAGTAATACCCAAAACCACTGAATAAGAGTCAGAGTTGTTTTGGTTTAGATCCTGTGAGGAACTGCACTATGGATTTGTCTCAAAGATTGTTTGCACAAGACCACCAGATATCTTTGAGCCACAGGGTGACAGACTTGTCTCAAAGACTGTTTGCAAGGATGGTCACAAGACCACCGGATTCTGGGAACCCCATTCTGTGAAGGCACCCTGCCCGCAGGGGGGTTCTTCCCGGACATGTCCCTGCCCAAGTGCTGGGGGGGCATGAAGAGACGTGCCATTGCTATGGAACTACAGCCCTCGAAGGGGTATTTAAGGAGGACCAGCACGGGCAAGAGGGCAAGCTGTTGGCGGCAGAGAGACAGGAGAGAGACAGAGGACAACCGCCTGACCGCACCGCACCTCGCCACGCCGCATCACCACTGGAACAAGCAACTGAGACCTCCTCGCCCACCCCTCGCCGTCGCCTCGCCGCTGGACCCGTGGTGGTGACTATTCTTGCTTCCCTATCCCGACTCCTTGCTTGATTTCCCATCTTTAGTTCCATCCTGTCCTATCGATACTCTCTTTATTACTCTTCTTTTTCTAATAAAAGATGTTCTAGCAGTGTGGCATGTGACCTCGTTTGTGTCTTAATCTCGCTCTTGGGATCATATCGAAACCTTCCCCGACATCGGATCGGGACAGATCCTATATAAACAAAATATTTAATATAAACAATTGTAGGAAAGAAAGAAAGGCAGGGAAGAAAGAAAGAAAAGGAGACCTCACAAAGTCTCAGATGTAGATAAGTTGCCAGTGAAGAGATAGATACAAACTTTTTTTCTCTGGGAATTTGGTGATGATCAGCTCAGATCAAAAAGAAAAGCATGCTCAGTTCTTGAAGAAATCAGTCTACCTCCAAACCCCATTGCTATCATATAGCAGCTACAAAGAGAGAAATGCTGATACTTTTCAAAAGCCTGTCCCTATCACTCATACATGGGAGAAGACCATGCTCCTGGTTAGTAGGAGAACACGTATACTGGGGGAACAGAAGAATGGCTCCATGCATGAAGCCTTACCAGCCAAGCAGCTTCATAGGAAGGAATCTGCTGCATGCTAGTGCAAGATGTACTAGGAGCTACGCAGTACTGATGCCCCAGGAGGGAAGCTCCTGGGTGCAGATTCTGCCTGCCTGAAGAAGAAGCCTTTGCAGCTGCTTCGGGCCTCTCTCAGGAGCACAGTGCCATTGACCTACTCCTGTCCCATCTGAGCATCCTGGTTTTTAGCTGAAACAGAGCTGGGTTTCTTTTTCAGTAGCTAGAATTGTGCTAGAATTGTGCTGTGTTTTGCTTTCAGCCTGGGATTTGCTATGAGAGAGACACTGATAACATACCACTGTTTACATTTTTGTCACTGGAAGTGAAGGACTTTGTGTTCTGTTAGTCCACAAGCACAAGATTTAAGGGGGGAGAAGAATATTTAAATTAATAAACTTAATTGACAGTTAGATATGCCAATGGGGTATTCAATATCATATCACATCATGTCCACTATATTAGCGAGGGTCTCTTCCTCTTTTAGTTCTCTCTGGCTTTCGCTTGGGCTCTCGCTCTTCTGGGATTGCGGTTTCGGTTCGGGATTGTCGCTCCTCCGGGTTCGTTATGTGGGAACGGGCCGGGCGCAGTCAGTGTGGGGGTGAGCAATAGCATTGGGTGTCACTCACTTGCATATTTTGTTACTGTTATCATTATCACTACTATTTTAATATTAGTATTATTTTAAGTTTTCTCTCTATTATTAAACTGTTCTTATCCCAACCTAGAAGCCTCCTTATCCTTGCTCCCCAATCCTCTCCCCTATCCTCTGGGGGTGGGGGAGAAGTGGGTGAACAGCTGTGTTGGCTGCTGGCCAAGGGCTAGCCCAGTGAAACTATCACACTGAGCAAGGCAATCTTCTGCTTTGGGAGAAAAAAGAAAAAATTGTAAGTCCAAATATGGAAATAAAATAATTAATCTGCTTGCCTTTTATTTTTTTTTCCTTTATAGATAAGCACAGGCGACTGCATAGGACAAATGCATTCACGCAAATCTTTATAGCCATACAATACCAACTAACTTGCATTCAACCATTAATATTTGTGGATAAAAATAAGGACACAGACCATATACTACTCTGTAGAGCATTTTTTTCCAAAACAGATTGATCCACCAAGATGCTGAAACTTTCCTCTCTCCCATTTTCATCAAGAAACACTTTCCAAAAAGTGTGGTTTGCTTTGAAATTAGATACCACATTCTTACTAATTAGCTACCTTATTCGGCTCATGCTTTGTGTGTGAGATACTCACAAACCAAGCTAGGAAGATGAAGATTCTTGTACATGCTAAGAATAAAAAAGAGAGACTTTGATCTCCAGCTTCTAGTCACAAGCATCAGACCAAGTCTGCATAGAAAACAATTACTCAGAAGCAGGTGGTATCAAGTTCTGTTGTTTCTCTAAATAAAAGCCTTCACGGGTGGAACCAGCAAACTGTCAACTGATAAAAAGGACAAAAATCATTTTCCCTAAAATACCTTAGGTTTATAGTCTAAACAATTCCTGAAGAATTTAACAGCCAACATTTATAAAAAGGCAAAGCCTACATAAAAACAGTGATGATTTTTTTTTCCCTCACTTTTGAATTCCTTCATCTTTAAAAAAAAAGGAAAGATTAAAAATGTTATATAAGTTTATGCTGGCTGAAACAGTTTATACAAAAGTAAACAGCTAAAGAAAATATAACAAGCCTGTCAAAATCTTAAAAGCAGAGAAAGATAAAAGATTTATTACTTACACAGAAGAAAGCTCAAATTTTTATACTTCTCTTGGGATCAAAAAATGGAATTATACTGATAATTTTATACTTTTTTTTAATATAAAAAAATGTTGCCTGTCTTCTAGCAGTTTTTGTCCCCTGAAGGAAGGAAGGTGCAGAGCAAGCAGGGCCATGGCACTGCAGGCAGCAGCACTGCCTACCCGCGCACCGGTACAGCCCCGGTTAAGCCCTGTACTCCACCTACATCCCACTGGCTGCTAGAAGAGCAGACATACAAACAACTAGAAAAATTAACTCTAACCAAATAAAAATGGTTTCACAGGGACTGAACACCCATTTCCCACTATATAGGGAATTACAAATAATTCTTTATTGAATCAGGGAACATAGAATTCCAACGGCAGTTGGACTAGATGATCACTGCGGGTCCCTTCCATCTGAAATAGTTTAGTTTATTCAAAGTGCTTCGCACTTGGGCAAATAGGTTAGAAGGATGAGTCTATCAGAAGGATAATTCACATGAACTCCTTAAGTAGGAGCCTGATATCTCATTGTCTACATGGAACAATGGAAATGTAAAACAATTTAAGGAAGTCTTTTAATTTCATCTTTAAAGGGTACTAGTTAATCAGAAAAAATTGAATCAGTTTAAGAAACTAAAGGAGCTAAAACTGTTAAACTGGTAAAACGGCTATTTCCTCCAGAGCTGATAGATAGCTATAAATAGTTTTCTTTGGTTAAATAATTACAAGAAAACAAAACAACAACAAAAAGCCAAGAGAACACACATTTAACTTTCAGGTGCAGAAAAAAGGCAGATAAAATTGGCATAACAGAAGCATCATAAATCTCAGGAAAAGCACAATTTACTTGATAATCCTATTATTCTAGTTGACAGAGGTTCTGAATGTGAAAATAGTTTTCAACAGGTTTGCAAATCTCCGAAAAGTTATTCGAATATAGGGAAAGAAAGCTCTGTAAGTCTCTCACGTCACCTCTATTTGATAAGTTTTTGCTCTTTTTCTTTTAATACAGTAAATTGTACTTGGTGCAATGATCTGGTTTAGAATTAGTTTGTTATAGCATAAATTGAATCTTCTATGTTACCTTGTACAGTGCATGACACTGGAAGTGCAGCCAAAATTCAAGTCTCTGAATTTTTTCACTTAAAAATGTCTTTCAGCCCAGGTGATTTGGAACACAATTATGTGCTCTCCATCACTTTGCTGTACTAAGCATTCATCTTTTATGCTGGTGTCAGCACTACTGCACTTTTACTGCTTTCCTATTTCTTTTGTATGTAAATCTCCAGAATAATGAACTAGAAGCTATCACATTGCTCAAAAAAAAAACTCCGCTAGACAAGAGTTGTTTTTGTCCTGACTAGGCATTTTTTAGCAAGACTTGGAAGGTGGCAGGTACTGCTTTGAAAGTTTTGACTGAAAACTCAGATTGCTTTAAAATAGATACAACTTCCTAAGTGTTGTCCTATGCCAGCCATTGCAGAGGCTATCAGACAAACCTGTCCTACACAGCACAACACCCTATGTGAAGAGATATTTTTCTTGAAACAATCAGTCATCAGTCCATTATTACAGCTTGATTATAAATGTCTGTGGTTGTTCATCAAGACTGACCTGATAACGTGAACCTTAGCTTGAACACAGAAATTTCCCCCTGCCCACAAGTAGATAATGTCCCACTATGGTCTTAATGAATTTTTTTAATTAGTGATCCACTTCGAGAGTTAAAAGTACTTTTTGGCTCACTTCTTGAAAGCCTACTTCTACGCATGAACAGGTTAGACACTATAGTTCTATGGAACTGAACTGAGTAAGTATGCAGCGTGACCTCAAATGGTTTGGCAAGTTGGAGAGCTTCTTCATGTTCCATTTCTACTAATAAACCACAGTATATTTAAGTACCTACTTATTTAAATACTGCCACTGCTCACGTTGAAATTGATCTCATGTTAACACAACATTTTTTCTTCCCCGGATCATTATAGCAACCCCTGCAACCCATGTACTCCTTATCTACTCCTGATTGTATTCATTCCCACAGTGTTTACAAGCGGATTTACAAAGCATCCATGGGAATTGCTAACTGAGTGCTGAAATGCAAAAAAAGGTGAAACAAAGCAATTACTTAGGAATGCCCAACTCACTTGATTTATCAAAGCTAATTATTGGAGTTATTAACTGATGTTTCACAAGGTAATTCGTAGTTCTCTCAGAGGTGTAATTAAAACTGTGACTCTGAGCTGAGTTAGAATATCAAGGCCATGCCCTGCCCTTGTCTGTATGCTTTCTAGACAAGCAAATAGGCATATTTAAATGCACACAGCACACTGAGTCTACTTAATGCATTTTCTGGAGGCTGGATCAATAGACTGGTAAATCCATTCATAGTTTGCTTATCCCAAAGAAAGTTAGACACTGTTAGAAAAATGAGAGAATTTTCAGCTTATTTACTTAAACACTAGAAGAGGTCGTACCTATGAAAGTTTCCATAGCAACCACGACTGTCAAAGATTGAGGAGAAAGGTGCTGGTTGGGCTCCCTCTCTAATGAACTGGAATTAGCCACACTCCCCTTCACAGCAGGAGACTGCTCAGCCCCTGTTCGCTTCATCATTGATGCATCTGCTGAGAGCCTGCCTGGAACTCCACCTAAAAGGAGAACTGCTACCTCATGAGCACACAAAAATAGGGATTCACTAAAATTAATTTTTTTCTTGCTGTTGAGAAGGCTTATCCTGATGGTAAAGAATGATCAACAACCAAATACTAGACTGAGAATCCATAGCTGATCTGAGCAGAAAGCAAGAGATTAGAGTAGTGCTTAATATTTCCCAGCTGGACTGGGGTATTATACACATTAGCTCCTTTCATTCAATACTACTAAAGCCCATGCAGCATAATATTATATCTGATTTGTTGTATCTAAGCTTGAACTCAGTCCCTGATAATAAAAGGAGAAGTCACTAATCCTCCGCATCACACAATTGCTGTCACCTGACAATTTTATATTCATACTTTATTGATTCTTGGGAAAGAAATATTCTCTGCTGATTTTTAAATTACATACATACAAGAAATGGCTTAGCCTTATCTCTGCCTTTGGCTGGATATAACAAAGCTGTAAAGATTTATTGTTTTTTAAAGAATGGTAGTACAAAGGAACGTGCTGACAATGTGATTTAGATCTGCTTAAAACCAGAGAGTAAATCCAATTTATGACAAAGTTGAAATAATAAGTTCATCTTATCTACTAACATAAAGAGGGAGTGGGAGAACAATCACATTACTGGAAGGATGCATTTTGGAGAATGACACAGCATCTTATTTAAGATTTTATTATTTCTGAAAGACATGTTTTCTTCTGTCATCAACACAAAAGCTTCAAAAAAGTCAAGCTTCTATATTAAATGTGTGTGTTTGTGTCAAAAACAAACAAAACAAAAAGCAGGAGAAGCTGTCTATGAAGCGCTAACTTCCTGTCACAAAAACACCATGTCAGTCATCAGGAGTAGTAGCACTGAAACCATAGTGACAGAGAAGAGAATCCAGCCTTATGTGATACAGTATTTTCCAGAGAAAAATGCCTGGTCCTGCAAAGTGTCCTGTAGATGCCTGTAGCATCTCCATATCTCCTGGAGGTTAAATCTCAAACCACTCCTCAGTGCCACAACAGTTTCCCAATAGGCTTGTAAGTGAAGTATCCAGAATTTTAAAAGCCCCAAGTATGCTAGCTGCTTTCTGTCAGTGTGCTGGAAAATACTGCACAAATCTGCCCTAACAAAGCTTTAAACATCAGCTAATAGTTCCTCATACATCTTCCTCTTGAATCTCTTTTCATTTGTTGTTCTGACAGAAACAAGCACAACATCATCTGGACACACAAGCACTTCCAGTACTGTTAAAAAGGTTTCAGCCCTGTCAACCTTCCTCTATAACTATATTATAGATTTCTTCTTTTGCCATTATGCAGAGATCTAGAACTCCAAGGAACATCCCTCTTACTATAGGTCATGCATTAATAGCTGGATCCTGTTCTAATTACAGCGAAGGTAATCCAATGCATAATTCATACAGTGAAGAAAAAAAGAGAGCTGGGCCAGGGCAATGGTACTAGTTCCCTTGCTGATTCACAACTACCTCCAGAGTGGTTCTTTCATTTGTGCTCATCAGGAGTCAGGCTAGTTCAGGGCCAAATCAATAAAAACCATGTCCTTCCTCTACAGCCTGAGCAGAAATAGCCACATCGATAGAGAAAATCAATTCATTTTTCTGTAGTTGCATAGGTTTAGCATCATGGAAGACTAGACACATTTGACTTTTAAAATAAGCTTGGAAAAGGCCCAAAGAACCACCTATAAATCTGACATTTATGAAAAAGATTAGTGTGTCTCCACTCAGAGGTAAGCCTTTGAAAGTACTAGAAAATATCCATTTTTAGAGATTCTTAACCTGAAAATCTCAGACCTCTTTACCGTTGTTATTTTGATATATTTTTTATTACTACAACCATATAAAATGCAAAATTCTTCCTATACTAGTGTTGTTTACTGAAAGCAACAGCAGTCAATAGCTTTCCACTTTTTAGCCATTCAACTCAATCTTATTTTCCAGCCAAACAAAATTTACAGTACCATTCATAGAAGATAAAGCACACTATATGATCTGATCCAAACACAAGGCATCACACGTAAGCAAAGTCCATACCCTTTCAGAGAAGGCAGCTGAGAAGTGTGCACGCTGCTGGCAGACAGAGCCTTCCAGCTCATTAGTCACCATTCGCCACTGAGCTGAAAGACTGTAACTTCTGAGGCATGAAATTTCAGGTGAGTTATGAAGTCCCTCCTGTCACAAAGTCTGCTGTTTATAGCTCTATATTTCTAGAGGATCTCTTTGTAGCATTGATTAACCAGGAGAGAGAAAGCTGGAAGCTTTCCAGGGAAAACAGGTAAACAATTAAACTACAGTTAATATATCAGTATTAAAACCCACGATGTTCTGTCTGAATTAAGCACTCCTGCTCATCTGGCTAGAAAACACTAAGGAGAATTTTTGGCACAGCAAAGAAAAACAATAACAAAAGAAAAAAAAAAAGATTCTTGAGTTGAAATGTCACCATTTCAGTAAGTTCTTAATTTTATTTAACTCCATTCTTTACAGAGTAGTAGCTACACAGCATAACATTACATCTTGAAGAAAGCTTACATGGTAATTAAAGAAAAATGAATGCATTGCAATGAGGCTTAAAGGACTTTACAGAGATGCATTTTATCTTGCAGACACCATACTTAAGCCTGGGTTGTGAATGAAATGCAACAACACAAATAGCCTGGGCTTGCTCAGCAGATGCACAGCACAACCTGTCTGGCGCACCACTAGGGCAGAGACAAGGACCTCCCCATCTAGGCTTCCTCTTAATTATCTGCATGATCACAAAATTGGCTGCTATGGAACATCACATACAATGTCTTGTTCTTTTGGGGGTTTTGGTTTGGTTTTTTTTTCTTCCTCAGAAAAGTTCTAAGTTCCTTCACTCTTCTTCCTGCCACATTCCTGCCTCAGTTTGAAATTTTCCTTTTAGGAATTTCTCACACACACACCCTGCCCCATACACACACACCACTTTCACAAGTAGAACATTTTAATTAATATCTATGCAGGTGGCTACCTTATATTTTATCTTATGCATTGTGTAGTCATCCTGTAGATTGTATATTTTGTGAACATTATTGGAAAAACAAGCATATTTGTAAACTGGAAGATCTTAATTTGCACCGTTTTCTCGAAGGATGCTATCCAGCACTAAGTCCAAAGATGCCAACAGCATGCATTGCCAGTAGTTGCCGCTAAACCTCTCCATTTCTAGAAATTTTGATTGATGATATTTTAAAGTATCTGAATGGTATATGTACATACACCACTGGATCATCAAAGATAAAATACACAGGGATGTCACTAGAAAGTATGCTATAATTCTAATTTGAAATAATAACAAAACATTTCTACTTTGATCCAATGTACTTTACTGTACCCGGGGGGTGTGATTTATTACATAATTTGAGCTATGTTGTCCAAAAGCAAAACAGTGCTTTTAACACACACTAATCTGATGTGTTTCCTTGATTACAAATGTTGCATAAAATTTAAAAAAGAACAAAACAACAATATTGGTGTTAACAATGTTTGCAAAATGTCACAGGTTTCATCATACTGTACTGCAATGGGAGATATTGCTATTTAGACATATTGCAGCTCTCAGAATAACCTGGTCATATGCTTGCTAAGCAAGAAGAGGCAAAGCAGACCTTGTAACAAAGAATGTGTTCTTGCATTTAACTGAATTCAGTGATAACATGAACTAAATCGAGGCAGTCAGAAAACTGCAATAAATGGAGGAAAATGTGAAATAAGTCAGCTGGATGTAGTGGACATTGACTAGACAGGATAAAATTAGTTTAACTCGGGAACTTAAAATGTTGATGGAATAAAAGGAAAGGAGAGAAAACAAGAGAGATGGTCCTAACCTAAAGACAAAAAGGAACACAAGGAGCTAAGAAACAACACAGTACAATGCTTAAGATCTGATTTGATTTCACTTAATTGTAGATTTGCTTATTTATAGTAGATATTTGAATTAATGTATGTATTCTGCAATTGTTGATGATCAAGTCATACATTAGGTGACTTGGTGACATAGTGTTTCAATGCATTTGTGTTTTGAAGTATCACAGTAAGGTGGAATAGCTCTTTGCTCTATCTGTATTGATTTTCTTGCCCACTTCCTTAAAACCAAGTAGTGAGCGGACTGAAAGCATTTTGACAGCTGCCTGGACAGACTGACAACTCCAATGGCGCTTAGTGCGATGTGTAAATCCTCATGCAATGCTGTCTAATGAACTGACTGTACAAATCCACTCGGGTTCACAGCAAGCAAGACTCCTCAAAATATAGACAGCACTACTAGGTATGCTACAAGATTTTCATCTAGGTTCAGCCCTAGATTCAGCACTGGGCAAAGAATATAAAAAGACAAATTTCCAAGTAAGTCAGTATAGCTTGGCTGAAATGAACTCAAAGACCTAATTTTGAACATTTGCAATAAAATTACACTAGAAATACCAGCGAAAGATATTCTATCATCATCCTCCACTTAAAGAAAAATAACAGAAATTACAGACTTGTAGCACTCATAATAGGAAAGCAAGAATTGCATTTTTAGCAGTGGGAAATAAAATGCATCTATTCATCACTCATTTAATGGCCACGTCTTTTCTTCAGCTTTCTTACTTGCTCACAGCACCTTTCACTTTGAACAAGAGCTACGTTCAGCAACCCATAGGCAACTATTTCCAGAAATTTTGTAACAATTTTTAAAAGTGTTATAGGATGTTCATGGAGCACAGTATAACAAAATATCTTTCCTACAAGTTTCCTCTAATTTAGAAATGGAATCAACAGAATTCTGACTAATTGGTATTTAGTGCAGTGTTTCGTTTATCAAATAAACACTCCTAAGCTCCTCATCTCTTTATTCTCAGAAAAGGCTTGTAGCTTCAATATTTAATATTGGGGAGAAAGAGACGGAGTTATAAAATAACCACCAATTCATTACTCATTCCATGAGTGTATGAAATGAAGACACAGTGATGTATACGGTAAATTATGAACAGAACAACCTGTATTGCATTCCTTGCATTAGAATAGTTCTTGCTGTAAAAACAATTTAGTTTTCACCTCTGGCAATCACACTTCAAAACTGGCTGGGATCAAAGACAAAACTGAATATAGCAGTGATATCTAGTCTTCCCTCTCTCCCACAGATATCAACTCATAATACAATGCAGGACAAATATCAAACTTTTTTAATATTTTCATTTTTATAGGAATAAAATAATAGGCCTCAAAAACCTTATCATATTGTTCAAAAGAGCAGTACATAAAAAAGGAAGAAGGACAAACACAGATTCTAGGTTAAATATTTAGAAATATTATAACAGCACATTGTGACATTTCCTATTTTAAATATTTTACCTTTCTGACATGCTGATGTCTTACAAATGAATGCTGAAGGTTTCTTGGAAAGACTACAGGTGCTCCATGGGCTTTGAGAGAAAAAGACAACTGCATTCTACACAGCCATTGATGCATTTATGGTCGAAACAGCAAACATGTTATGCTCCTACAATTCTCAATGAACTGAAGTCACAGCAACTCTTCTAAAGAATTTTTTTTCCTTTGGCATTTTTTAAAATTCAGTATTGAATTTGTTATTATTAGCATGCCATGCAAGCAGAGCCATAGCACTAGGGGAGCTCTAAGAAGGCCAAACTGCACATGCTTTTTATCCACAAGTCATTTAACCACATCAGTGAGAAGCTTTCCAAATGCCATGACACGGAGGTCTGATGCATATGATGATGGGGCTGACTCAAATCATGGTTTATCCATGCAACACAGGGCCTAATTATTTCTGTGTAACATCTACCAAAACTCAGGTCATCCAGCCCTTGTACAGATGTAACTGCACAAAGTCAAATAATTCTTTACAGAAATTTTAAAATGTGGTAAAACAATTGACCATAGAAGGAGTGCATCAGGTAATAAAAATGGCTTTGAGAATAACAGTATTTATTTAGACTGATAAGAGTAGGCTTGAAAGGTATATGGTCCAATTCCTGCCCACTCAATTTATGCAGCTATAACTCTTACCCACATTTTACTTGGCACACGCAAAATCCAGAATTCAGTGTTTTCACTGGTAACAAACATTTTACCAGATGGTCACTTAATCAAATGTATTTGCTTGCTAACCCAGAAACTTTGCAACTACTAGCACATTTTTATAACATTGATGTATTTATAAATCTAAAAGCTGTTTCAGCTCTTTTTATAAAGTCAAATATTGTATAATAAATGCTGCAACATAATTCCCAGTTTCAAAGACAGTATATGTAATTCATTTTGGTTTAGAACTTCTTCCCCTACGCTTAAGGATTTGCAAGTTTGAGTATGTTAGGAAATATGGGTTTCATTCTATCATCTTTGGTACACAAATAAGAACATAATGATTGTGTACAGGCTTAATTTTGATGTGCAAAGCTTTATAGTACACTAAGAGATCTACAAAATTTTTACACTGGAGAACAGTGCATCCGAGGTTACACTTCCAAACAACAACCTTCCAGCCATAAGGCCTTCTGCTTACTGCTGTTTTACACCACAGTTAATTTCCATGTTAAAAATCTCTAGTGCAGGAGCAGAAATGAAATTTTAGGGGAATATTTCAGATGGACCAGTTCAGACGGTCTGATCCAGCCAAAACTGAACTCATCCATCAAGTTAGGTTTGTCCAGCACAGCTCATGGTGAGACACTGGAAAGCTGGCAAATGTAGGTTCATCACAAAATTTACTAGACCACCAAGACAAAGGATTTGCATGTCCAGACATGCCCATTCATTCACAATAGCTCCGCAGAATTTTTAGTGATTTTCTTCTCTACATAGCTCAGAATCATCATATACTTAAAAGACGGGAATAGAGTGGATTATCAAGAAAGCTACTTTGATGCACATTATCAGTGCATAATGGTTTTGGGGGTTTTGTTTTGTGGGTTTTTTTTTGAATGTAGGATTCTCTGTGCAGTGTGATTTATTAAATGGAGCTAAGCTCTAGTCTCCATTTAAAAAAAAAACAAAAACAAAAAAAAACACCACATGACTTCATATGATGCATGCATACCAATGTATTTGTCCCACCAGAATAAAATTCGTCCTTTTATTTTTGTCATCCACTCCATCTTCAGTTACTGAGAAAAAAAGCTCAGAAAAAATGGGATTTAAAAACTCCTGAAAAGACAATTTCAGTACTAGGCCCATTAAGGCTAATTAGACAGACAGGGATAAGTAGCATCACTTGAACTTTTTGTGTCAGCTTGAGATGACATAGTTCAGAAAAAAATAGGAAAAAACCAACCACCCAACAACAAAACCAAACAAAAAGCATTAATGTTTTTTCTAACAGCATCAGCAGATTTCAGGTCATAGTCTGAAGAACGAAACCCACATTAAACAGATTTTGTATACTTGCCTGCCGCAACAGTCTCAAGTCAACATCCAACACTCTTTACAGTGATCTGAGAAGGAAACCTAATTTTCCATTTTAGTCTGCATATCAATACTGTCTTCCTGTGGTAAGCCTAGTTCTCTTATTCCCATGCCATATGGCAAATCAAATTCACAACCTGAAGTCAAGCAATCACAATTGACTTACCGTAGGCAGACTTTAAAATAGGAAATTCCTGTTTTCCTATACAGCCTGCTGCATTATCTCTGTTAAAATATGTATTAATTTTAGCTAATATTAATTATTAATTTAACTCCAAATGCATTCCTTTTCCAGAAATGGTATCGCTTCAGTTTAAGGTGTATTCAGTAAATGTTTTATTGATCAAATATCAGTTCTCTTTAGGATCATCCTCAGTGATATGACACAAACTAAAATTCAGAAAATCCTTTAGGATGCAAAAATTTGAAGCCACTTCTTTTAACTACTTACTTTGCAGCATGATTCTGAAGTGAGGATACAGAAAGAACAGGTGCATCAAGCCAAAGAAATTGTTCTCCTCAACATCTGAATTTAAAGCCAAATTTTTCTGCTCAAGACAGACTCTGATTGCCCTTGGCTTACCTTTAAAATTTTATACAAAAAGGTTTTACTATTCTACCTTGTGTCATCATTCTCTTTCATGGAAGCAGAGAAGCAGTATAAACTCCAGGAACTTAACAGGCAGCAAATGTTTCTTTCATCTTTATGTTTCTCTGTCTGCTCTCTCCTCATGTCCTTTGTATGCCAATATACATTTGTACTCATTTTTTTTCTTAATGAATCAGATAAACAGAATACACTGGAGGAGCTATAAATATTTTTTTTGTGGGTGTCAATATTTACTACTATCATTGAATTATACAGTTTACTGCATTACGTACAAAGATTATTTCCAATTAAAAATATTTAATATTAAGGAAGCCTTAAGTGGTATATAAAGAACAGGTATTTTAATTTCTCAGGAAGACATTCCAGGAACCTTCCCCTCAGCAAGATTTTCTTGATATTCAGCCTACGTTTTCCCACTATTGTTAGTAATTAGTATTAGTATTTTTTTACTAGTATTGTTATATTGTTATATTATTATACTAACACTATTTTGATGCTTATATTCTTCTTCTACTCATAGAATGTTATGGTTCCCTAATTCCCAGACATCACTATTACTATTATTATTTATACTGAGGTGGAATTTAAGAGATTTTTGGTATGGATCAAAAATATTTTGGTAAGAGTTTTATAAAAAAATAACGCAAAATATAATCACTTATGATATGAACATGTGCAATAAATACATAGTACTAGTTATTCATTCTAACTAAAATCCCTCTATTCCCCTATAATTTTTATTTCTCTCTGCATGCCTTTCAATTTGTCAATAAGGCACAATGGTCAGATATAGAGTGGTTAGAAAGGTCTTCAGGTTTCTCAGGACTGTGTGCATGAAGACTATTTGTCATCTTCTTCAGAGCAGACACAAAGCACAGTGTGCATTTTTGCACTGTGAACTCATGCTTATAAGGCACACGCCCACATGACTGAGTCTACTGCCATGGAGTTAAATGTAATTTTTCCACTGATATATTAATTTGTATTTTCAAAAGCAGTCTCTCAATTTGTTATGTTATGCCAGTATTTCAAAGCTCACTATTTTTTCCTGATGATTCAGAATTATAGTCAAACATCAATTTTATTCCAATTATATATCTGTGGTCATATAAAGCAATCATTCCAGTTTCCTTAGAGTGGTTTCCAACCCCTTTCTTATCTTCAGAGCATACTGAATGTCAAATGCTGTATTTACCAAATGCTAATATGGAAACTAGAGAGGGAATCTTCCAGAGTTGAAAGGGAATACCAATATTAAAGTCTGATGATTCTACACAGGAAGCTAAATCATTAGGCCTTAAGATCTAATGACCTTAGGAACACAAAACAGCTTATTTATGCATTAAAGAGGCAATGTATTTACATTTTTCCAGTTCATGAGTTTTTTGATGCTTTCCTGTCCTGCACTTTGTCTCCCTTATAGTCTGTACAAAATTGACATGTTTTTCACATTTCGGTAAATATGATACAATAAATAAAACAGCAAGAAAAAAATAACATATTTTGATTGTATAGAAAATCTGAACTTGGTTAAAAAGTATTTTTTTCTAAAAAGCTGAAGTGGATATTACTCCGAGCTATTTTTTCTTCATACAAATATTTCAAATTACAAAGTATCACATTATTTCTTTCAATGATGAGTTAGTAATGCACTTACAGCAACTATAAATGTAAATCTGAAAGCAACAACTGTACAACCACAGAATTCAACATGGTGATGCTCAAAAATAACATCTGTTACTCACATATAACGTAGAACTAACTCACCTGAATTCTAGTCAGCTATGTTTACTTAGTTTTTTTAAAAAAACTTCAGTGCTGTTTTTCTAGATCACGGTTAGTCACTTAGAAAAACAGTATTCTTACAACAGAATTATTCATCACTTTTAAACAGTGTCATAATCAAAAGTGATGGTATTCAAGAAAAATGTATAGGTTAGTCTAAGGATTTATGTGAGATGAAGCTCTATTTTTTTTCCTTGGGTGTAAAGTATTGTCCTAGTTTACTATATTTTATTTCATTAATGTATCCTCACTGGAAAATAAAGCATTAATTACAAAAATATACGGCTTATCAAAAGCTAAAATTGAATGACACTTAAAGGAAGAGCTAATACCTTCCCAAACTGCATTTAAACTAGCTACAATTTCACTAGCAGATTCAGGGAGGTTGTATATTAAAAAAAAAAAAAAAAAAAAAATTATCATCATGATCTGATCATGTCACCAGAAATTTTCTGTGGACTCCATCTTATGCATGCTTAACAGGATAGCCTGCTGGAGAAATGGAAAATTTCAATAACTATTCTATAATGATTTCCTTTTAGGAGCACTATTTTGAGCACTATTCAAGCTGCTCAAAATTTTCAAAAAAATTTCATCTTTCTAGATGTAATTTCAATAAACTGGATGCAAAGAACAAATAGATCTAGTGTCTGACATCTGACTAAAAGCAGAGCAAAATTGAAACAAATCTAAAGAAAGTAGGAAAAAACAATTCCCTCCCATGTTAGTTTTAAAAAGGAGTAGACAATCACCCCAGTCCTTTAAGAAGCCTGGAGATCTTAATAAGAAAGATCATATAATATTACTTAGGAAGAAAGTTTTGGAGAAAAATGGCTATTCAGTCAGTACCATGACTTCTGATCTGAAAATTCTGAGCAAATTTTTAACGTATTATTTACTGTGTTCCTGATGCAACCAACTTTAATGATACCATTATGGCTTCTGAAGTTGGATACCTTTTAGATAACTGAAGGAGATCCAGCAGTGAACAGAGAGATGATCATTGTTTTTAAAGGACATTGTGGTGTATCTCAAGGAGGTAAATACGAGCTCCTGGCAGCTGGTGAAAGAAATACAAATTCTTTGTGGCAAGGAAAAAAAGCCCCTCTTGAGAGCTGTAGAGCTGCAGCTGCTCCACTATACAACCAATGAAAAATTAAGTCATTCACCAAGACAAAACCAGGTGAACACCCTGTTAGTTAAGAAATCCCTATCTTGTACTTCAACACAAAATTCTACAATTTTATCTTTTCACAGTTAGTGAACCTCAAATTACTGAATATGTCCTTAGTTCAGTTACTCTCCTGACATAAAAGACGAAGTTGTAAAAGCAGAAAATGCACTCAACTCCCTTGCACCTCCCTTGTGTCATGCCGTAGTTCCCAACTGTGATTCTTCTTTGTGCCTGAAACATTTTCAAATCATATGAACTCCACATAGCAAAAACATAAAGACTTGCAAGTGAAAGCTTGTCATTTGTATTATTTTAACTTTGCCACAAAAGACGTCACATAGCAGTTAAATCTTGTAATGATTCTCCAGGAAGCTAAAGGGTGTATCTCCCTACTTAAACAGGGCTGAGTTTCTAGAAAATAAATCAATTTTAATGCAAAATACAAGTATAGAATTTTTATTTTTTTTTTTTTTTTTACTATAAGACTGTCGCTGAAAAGCCCTATTACTTGTTTCACTGTTGGCAATAGAGTAAAAAGTCCATTATTAGTGGTTTTCAAAATGTTCTTAACATGACTGGAGTATAATTAATGCAAATAATTTTAATTTCTGAAAATATTTTTGCTCCATTAAAGATATTTTCACATTTAGTTCCCCTGATGGTAAAAGCCACCAATACAAGATGGAACCAATCAAGGAAGAAGCACTTGCTTTTCTATTGCTGATCAGACAACAAATTGGAGCCAGTCAAACTTCCATTGAAGCATCAGACTGCTGACACAAAGAACAGCACTGTTAACTACAGATTCTTGTCGATTGTGTGGCAACCTTTTCAGAAAAGTGTTTAAGGCTTCACTTTCCTAAGCCACAAAAATGCTACAGCAGTATTTTAAAACAGTACACAACGATAAGGTTTGAAATTATATGCATATTCATTTTTGTCTGAAATATGTAAGTGAACAGTTCATGACGAAAGAATCAAATTTCATGGCTAAGAGGTTCACTGATTATTATGAATTGTTGGCATTTAATTAAAATACTTTTACTCAGCCAAGAGGTCATTATTTTCTAATGGAAGCTGGAACATTTCATTGTGCTCTCTCAGTTGTCATCACATCCTTGGCAGAATAATGATTTCTCTCAAATCATTTGCACTGGAATGCTGGTGTGCATGTAAAAATAATTAGAAAATTTCCATAAGTGTTAGCCTGCATGACTCAGTTCTGCTATTTAAATGTAAGAGGCTTAATGGGGAGGGGGAAGCAGGTAGGGTGTCTTTTCTGGTTTTGTTTTGGGTTTTTTGTTGTTGTTTTTTTTTTTAAAGTTACACATAGTTACACTTGAAAAAGAGCAGGAGTATTTATATTTTTTATCAGTTTGTGTAAGCACGGCTAATCGTCTACCTATGCAAACTGGAATAATACCCAAAATGATAGTTACACATGCATATCAGAGAGCTGAACATCTCATCTGGGACTTCTGAAGTTGCCTCAGAGACCCGGTTGTCTGGTTACACAAATCTGTGCTAATTGAGTGTTCAAACAACCAGGTACAGATGAATTATCAGTGGATCTGTGAGGAAAAACTTGGCTTTAAATGACTGTCAAGCAACTACCTTGCTCCCCAGGGCCAACATTAGCAGTGCACCTCGAGAAGCGGCAGCATCCCACTCAGAGCCACAGTCTTTCCGTCGTCCTCCTCACCTGAGCCAGGTGCTGCCTGGCAGGCCCAGCCCCCCCTGCCCAAGGGCAGGCTGGCACCTTGGCACACATGCAGCACCACTGCTGCTGCTCCCAGGAAAGGGTTGAAAGGCAGAAGCACAACGGGAGGATGCTGGACACAGAGTAACTCACATCAAAGGAGGATCAAAAAAGACAGTGTTTGCACTTGCTCCCTGTGACCCTGATACAGGATCTTAGCAGCACTCAAACATGCTGGACCTGAATCCGTGAAACTACTCTCCATGTTCAGTACACAAACACATGATTTCTTGAATCACAGCATATATATCTAATAAATCATAACATGAGATCCTCCTCTGAGTATCCACATCATCACTTTGCTGTAGTTCTCATTTATTCAGCAAGGACAACATGAGGTAAACAAAAAGTGGAAATTTTAAGAAACCATAATGGACAGATTCCTTAAAAAGCTCACCTTTCCCAAACAGGCTGTGTCTAGCATCTGATATTGTCTCCAGGTAGGCATCATTTATTAAACAGCACCTGTTGCCAGATTCTTCCAATAAGATTCAAACAAATGCACAGCTAATAGAAAACGTTGTCATCTAAACAAATCATATAGAAAACTACTCAGAATAGCAATTTTGTTATTAAAGATTTATATCTCTCTGAGACATCTATGCTTACTTGGCTTATCAGATAGCAGTGCTAAGACGGAATAAATCTTTGGTTTAACTACAAAAAAATCCCAGAGACAGCAAGTTAGTATGTGTAGCCTTTAAAAATAAATAAATAAATATATATTTAGCACTTTTTTTGTCTAACAGCAGCAACTAAGAAATTTCAAATGCTGTATACTATTAAAATCATTAAGAAGTGACAGATACTAGGCCAGGTTGTACAGCATTAACCCTGACACTGCTTTCCAGAAAGTACCCACTATAAAACCATCCAGGCTTTTTGATTGCCTGCCCTGCTAACATGGAATGGAGAACAAAAATGCTTTCTCCTCTGGTATGATTTAATACTAATAAATGTGTGCACTGGCACGAGAAAGCTGTATTTCAAATACCATGCTGTAAAAGAAAAAATCGGAAATTTCCGCTCCAGTAACTGGCAAAAATCAGTTTTCTGGCTTTCATTACTGTTGTCAGAGGATTTACCTGTTTGCAAATCAGTACCTCTAATAAGATTTATCTTTAACCTGGTTTAAGGTCAAAACATGCTTGTGGTGGCTGACAATACTGCAAAGTAGACATCATTCATTTCTAGATTCAAGCTCCTCACCTTCTCTCTTTCAATCTGAAATAAATCAGCTGAATTGAACACGAACATCCTTGGCCAGAATACCTTTTCTAAAGGAGATTAAATCTGTAACTGGAATTGAGAATTTCATACTGTAAAATAGCAAGTGATCAATGCCTGAAGTCTGCACGACAGAAAGATGCAGCACTGAAAGTGCACTGGGATTTGAAGAAGGATGTGTAGAATGAAAAAGGCACAAACCTTTCCTCCACCTGCCACATAATCCTCATAAATCTAACCCTGCAGGTCACACCTTGCTGGTGGCTCTCCTGTGTGCACTGATGGATAAAATCTCTGGAGTATCCAGCCCAGTTTAGGATACAAAATTCTCACATATTTATAATGGCTTTTAAATGGAATAAATTATTGCATTAAGATGGCATAATAACATGAGTAAATTTATACAATAACTTTTTTTTTTTTTGTGAATTTGGTATTCAAAATATATGGGGAAAGTAAAAAACAGATTAGGAGGCTACAATAACTCATTGCAGAATCTGTGAGAATTACACTTTTCTAATCCAAACCAGGCTACCTTTCAGTTTAATTAACTATATAAAAGATCAGGGATGAGAGTGATTAGAATGTTCTTTCTAAACGTTTACAGACTGGCTGCAGATGAGGATTGTGTTTGTGTTTTTCCCAGCCGCACTGGGAAAAAAAAAACAAACACTTTTGCACTGCTGTAGTGACTCCTGAACATTTGTCTGTTTGGTTTATTAAGTTACAAGTTACTGTCTGTGATACAACCAAACAAATAGCTACTGAAGTTGGAACAGCTCTTTCAATTAGCATCATCATACAAACAAGAACATTTGTGGTGCGCATTAGTGGCTGGTACAGGCAAGAACAGGGACTGCTGCCTGGGGGAAACTGAAGAACGACTGCAGCGTTAGGATGCAATCACTCATGCCAGCTCCCCCCACTCACACACACCCTCTTCCAAGAACTGCATTGCGTACGCTCTCTCAAATCATCCAAATATTATCAGTTAGAAGATGGAAAAGTATGACCGACATACTGTGAACAGCTGGCTCCTTTCCCTCTCTGTGGGTTGCAGCAGAGCAATCCACAGCATCAGCTCTCGAGCAGGGGAAGGCGGAGCTGAACACACGCTTATGCAGCAGCCAGGCAGAGAAGAGAACCCGTAACACACTCCCTCACGCTTCCTGCCTGCCCCTGTCAGCCAGCCCTAGACAAGGAGCCTCAGCACTCCTTTCTCTCACCAGCATGGCCCTTGCACTGGGACATCCCACAGGTTGATTCCTTTCCCACGGTGACAAAGAGAAAGGCCACAACGTTAGTCAGACACTGGGCAGGGCAAGTGCCCTCAGAGGCTCTCACAGGAAGAGCAGTCTCTGTGCGCCGCCATGTCAGGTCACTGTCAGGAAACCACCAACTGAGATGACCAGCCATACCCAGCACACAGAGAAAGCTGTTGTGCCGGGTAGCAGCTACATCCAGCACCGAGCTGTTGTGAGGACCACCTTGTGGGATGTCGAACCCAGGACTGCCAAATTTGTCAAAGGTTTTAGATAATTGGCCAGCAGGAAAGTAGGGTTTTTATTCTTGACAGGTAAGTACAGTCTTCCTTTCCCCCTCCTCCCAGTCCTAAAGTGACAAGCACATGCAGAAAAACCCCACACAAACCATAATGGAAAACCATAAAATGTTTCCTAAAAGTATTCAGCTTTCCTAAAGGTGAAAGCAGTAAAACGTACCAGAGAAAAGGAGTGGAAGGAGAGGGTCAGGGGAAGGCAAATGGAGCCTGTAGAGCAGGAAGGCAGGAAAAAACCTTAAGATGTCAATAGCCACATGTTCAATTAGAACGGAGAAAGTTATGTTCCTGACCCTGAAAGTACAGCACACAAAAGAAATAAAGTAGTAGCATCTATCTTCATCCTTCTCCTGATTCTTAGTGTGTCTTGACAGACCAAACAAGAATTAATTCCAATAGTAGAGAGTCACCAGACTAGCCAGATTATCTATCCCACCCTGCAAAAAGGCATCAAGAGGCTGGACCAAAGAGTCTTCATTCAGGCAGCCAACATCTGCCTGATTGTAAGCACTTAGATGCTTGAATGTTTAAACTTTGAATTTAAATGTACAAAATTTTAGACATACCTAATTTGTTCAGATTGAAAGGTGTCCTGCCATGTCCTGAGAGTGGGTTTAATGAAGATTTAATTATATCATCTATTTTAGTGGTGTTTAATCCCCTTGACAAAACACCATGTTGTTAGTAGTAACAGGATTGGTTTGGTTTTGCTTTAAACAAAAGCTTGGCCAGCTCTGTGCCTGATTAAATAGAGGGGCAGGAAACACCACTGTACATTCTGGACAAAAGTGAAGCAGTGTATCTCACAAGTATGCAGACACTAGGGTATCTCTCTTCCCCTCTGAACACTTAACAGAACTCAAACCAAGTCAACTGGGCTGCTAATCAAAGGGGAAACTGGGGCGGGGGGGGAAATCACAAAATAATTAGAGGAAAAAATGCTGTTATAAATAAATGCATTAAGCTCCTCCTAGTAACTACCATAACTATTGGCAGAAGATAAGGACTGTCTTGTCAGATGTTACAGAAATTTATGCTTTTACAGAGTATGAAATACAAAACCTCTCAAACTACTAAATTAAAAACAAAGTAGATTATCTCAATGCAACACATTTACTACTTTGATCCTTCATGCAGGCTACAATATTTTCAGTATGTAGTCACTGTTATTAATTTAATTTATTTTATTAAAAAACATTGTTGTACTTTATCAAGTTATTCTTGTGCCACTGTAAATCTTGTCTGAGGGTGTGCTGATCAAAGCATCTTCAACAGACATAGATTTAGAGCTGCCTGTAAATT
The DNA here is from genome assembly GCF_000700745.2 of Antrostomus carolinensis. Classification (NCBI taxonomy): domain Eukaryota; kingdom Metazoa; phylum Chordata; class Aves; order Caprimulgiformes; family Caprimulgidae; genus Antrostomus; species Antrostomus carolinensis. Next base: position 27,808 of record NW_010301486.1, read on the forward strand.
GGAATGCTAAGCTTACTGTTAATGCATCCAGAGAAACAGCCTCAATAATTACATTCCTTAATTATTTATGATAGGTCAAATCTGAAGTTAGCATAATTTAGAATATCTCTGAAAAGCTCCAGATAGGATACTTTAGTTATCTTAGTGAGTAAATGAAACTAGATCTGATTGATGCAGTAGTAACATTGATGAGATGCTCAAGGTTTGCAAGAATGTTGGTGTTTTCTAATGCCATGCCTCAGAGCACTCTGCAGAAATAATGGGATCACATTTTCACTTATTGTCTGCACTGTCTTCATGCTGGGATAGCCACTGGCATGACTTAAGGAGGGCACTATAGATTAGAAGTTCCCATTCCCTCCTCTGTAATTACATCAGCATGTCTCTCCCAATAAACAACAGAAATGGAAATTGTTACTATGAATAATGAGTTTGGATTCAACGCTGAGGAAACATAAACAAGCAGAATTTAGGAAACACTGCCAAACCTGAAAGCAGAAGATATTGATGCTTTTTCATCCCCTCACCCTCTTCTTTTCTTTTTCTTTTTTTAAAATAGAATAAAATAGGCATCACTCTAAGGTCACATTTGCATTTATCACATAAATACATCTTGCTTCCATTTCACCAGCAGTCAATATATTAACAGCTGTAACTGTCAAAAAAATCAAGCAGCTTTAAATTACAGTAACTTCTATGACCCTCCTGTAAACAATTCAGCCTTTTATATAATGCAGTTTTCTCTCCATGAGCAGTACCTCATATTTAATTCCAGTTTGACAGACCTGGTTAGCTTTGTTTGACTTAGGAAGTTTTCCAAAAATATCACACAGCAGAACCTATTTTTCCAAGAGAACTACACAATACAGTACGTTACCTGTCAAGGTAAGAAGGAATTACACAATTACACTTGTGTATACTATATTGACTGAACTCAATACGATGTTTTTGGTAGGGAAAAAAAAAAAGGTGGAGATAGAGTGGATTAGCACAGGATCATAGAGTATTTTAGGCTGAAAGAGATCTTCATAGGTCATCTGGTCCATCCCATGCTAGCAGGGCTAATGCCAGGTTAGGTAAGGATGTTCAGTGACTTGTCCAGTAAGTTTTGCATACCTTCAAGGATGTAAATCCCACAAACTTGGGTACTTGTACACAAACTGGTTCTGCTAATTTTTAAGATCATAGAATGGTTAGGGTTGGAACGGACCTTAAAGATCATCTAGTTCCACCCCCTGTGCCATAAGCAGCTGTGATAGTTTAACTTAGCTGGCAGCCAAACAAGACACAGCCACTTGCAGCCTTCTCCCCTACCTCCCTGGCCCCTTTCTCCCCCACCCAGGGAATCATAGAGAGAATTGGAGGGGTAAAGGTGAGGAAACTTGTAGGTTGAGATAAGAACAATTTAATAATTAGAGTAAAAATAAAATTAAAGGAATAAGAGTATTAATGATAACAACTATATATATATATGTATCTATGAGTGATGCACAGTACAATTGTTCACCACCTGCTGATAACAATCCTGGAGGAGCGAAAAGGAAACCCCGGAACCAAACTCACAATCCCAGAAAAGTGAGCCTGAGTAATTCCTGAGAGAACCCCCGCCCTTTCCAGTCAGCCCCAGTTAATATACTAAACATGATGTAAACATGATGGAACATCATATTGGCATATCCAACCGTCAATTCTGGGTTTTACTAACTACTGCACTTCTCCACTCCTCCCTTCCAGTCCTCTCTTCTTGGAAACTGCCCAAGCACAGTGTCCTTGTAGTTATCAATATTGTTCTCATAACAATCCTCACTGAAACCAAAACACAGTGCTTCTAGCTACTAAGAAGAAAATTAACCCTAACCCAGCAAAAACCAGGACAGCAGGGACACTTTCCACTAGACCAGGTTGCTCAAAGTCTCATCCAACCTGGCCTTAAACACTTACAGGGAGGGGGCACAACTTCCCTGGGCAACCTGTTCCAGTGTCTGACCATCCTCACAGGAAAGAATTTCTTCCTAATATCTAATCTAAACCTAGCCTCTTTCAGCTTAAAGTCATTTCCCCTTGTTCTATCACTGCCCTTATGAAAATTCCCTCCCCAGCTTCCTGTAGCCCCTTCAGGTACTGGAAGGCCGCTATAAGATCTCCCTGGAGCCTTCTCTTTTCCAGGCTGAACAGCCCCAACTCTCTCAGCCTGTCCTTGTTGGCTTTTTTCCCTTGAATTCCTGAACAAACTCAGTAGAATCCAACCCACATAAGTAGCCTGTGAAGGAACCAAGACCACTATCTGTAAGACTGAGAAGCTTACTGATTTATTTTTGTTTGAGGTTTAACTTGTTTGCTTTATTCTGTTTTCTTTTTTTTTTTTTTTTCTTGTTGGCGGGAATCAGAAAATTGCCACAGATACAGCATTTACAAATGTTATTTTCGTAGACCAGATTCTAGCATTACCTTATAACATTGAACACAGAACTATCCTAAATCTTTTCTTCTGATAGAAAATAAATAAGTTTACTACAGAAAATGTAATTCAATATATTTCTTTAAGTCTTGGGTCTATTTTCCTATAACATCTTGTTTCTCAACAACACATGCAAAACTTCAGTGGCACAGCTTTGAATTTCTTTGTAAATAATGACACTAGGAAAAAGCAACTACATTTAGTTTCAAGCAAAGGGAATTTTGTTACTCATCGAGAAAAAAAGAAGGAAAAAAAAATTTCTTCCACTTATTACAGATCAAAATTGATTAGAAACCTATGCAAACAAAAGCTCATATTAGATAGTGCAAATCAAAGGCAGTTTTCATTAATATGATTATATCTCTCACAATGGGAAGTAACGTGTCATTTAAGAGATGCCAATTTGTGTCTTTCAGTGGTGATTGCAAAAAACCTATGTGGCATCTGCCCACTGCTCCGCACTTTCTGTGACTTCTGAAATATTTCAAGTCATTGTTCTGGAACCGCCTACTGAAATAAAAATACATTCATCAGATTTAACACCAACTTCCACTTGTGGAGTGTAAAACAACACAGCACCAATTAGTGACAACAGATGTGACTAACATTTCATAAAAGCTTTCAATAAGTGAGCTTTAAATAATAAAAATATCCCATGGTTTGAAATATCTGAGTCAGATATAAAAGATGAGATGACATTTCTGTACCCCTTTCTTCTGCCTACTTGTTGGATATGCATTAATGAATTGAACCTAACTGTCACCATGAATTCAATTTATAAATACAAGAACACAAGCAAAAATGCTAACAATTAGCAAATAAAGCACCATGATTAACTTCCCCCAGGTTATCTACCCACATTTCCCTATCTTTCCATAAAGAATGATCCTTGGTATGCTGTAATTTTAGTGGTAGTGACCCAAAGAAATTAGCAAGATATATTGGGTTTGTGTGGCAAGGTTTTGGT
>NW_010301487.1:0-8829 GCF_000700745.2 Antrostomus carolinensis
TTCAAAGAGAAGAAAGTAAAGAAGGGAATTAAATAAAAGCAGACAGAGAGTAGTGAACTACCTCGATCGGGAGGTTTCAAGGTATGCTTTTGTTTGTAACTATCTGAAACACAGAAAGAGAGTCGTGAGAAAAACACAGGCACACCCCACGCCAGGTCACGCGCACACACACACACGCACCAAGCGACAAAGACACTTCAAACGAGGAGAAAAAAATATATATATAAAAAAAAAAGGGGGGTGGGAGGGAAGAAAAACACAAGTATTTGGGGTTTAAGGTGGTTAATTTTATATATATATATATATATTTTGGAAGAAGCTAGTTCTTGCAGGACAGGAGGAAGAAGAGAGAAAAGTCATTTCAAAGCCTGGCTTGTCCCTTTTCGTTCCCTTCACCCCATTAAATTGGGGGTTTTTGTGGGTTTTTTTGGTTTTTTCCCCTTTTTTTCCCAGCTTGTGGAGGAACCATCAGTAAATCTAGGTTCATGGAGAAGCAAGTTGGGATGGTTCAAGCCTCAGAAAATAAATCCCTACCCCTGGAGCTGAGGGTTTGGGGTGGTTTTTAAGCCGAAGCAGCGCAAGGGTGTTGAGTTTCACAGCTCAAAACTCGTTAAGTGGCTTTAACGAGGCACGAGAGCTCAAGGATTGGGGAGGGGGAGGCTACAGCCGGCTAAGAAACCAGTTTGACAGACACAGATCCAACTGGAAAGCCGGTTGGGAAAATGGGAGGGGATTGGTTTTAATCTTTTAGGGCAGTTTTTATAAGATTGGGAGAGGTTTATCCTCGTTTTTTCTGTTCAAAGTGAAAGGATTGTGTTTCCAGTGGGAATAATTCCAGTCATTATTGAGCGTCGGAGAAGGGCTGAGAATCCAAGGGGTTAAAAAAACCCAAAACCCACAAAAAAAAAACCCCAAACCCACCCTCTTTTAGATGTGAAAAATCTCCTTTTTGAGGTTTAAAACCCAAATCCCAACAGATTCCCCCAAAATAAGGTGGTACTCACTGTCACAAGCGTAGGGTTTATCTCGGTCTTCTAAGATGGCTGCGTCCAACTTCTTACGAGCTCCCCCGACACCTTTACCCTGGGAAAAATGAGGGAAAAAGTCAAGGTTTGGGTAAAATTGTGGCCCAAAAAGGATCCTGGGTAGAAAAAAAGGCAGAAAAAGACAAAGTGTAGGCAAAATTGTGGCTTATTAAGGGGGGAAAAGTCAAAGATTGAGCAAAATTGTGGCCCATGAGGGGGGAAAAAGCCAAGGTTTAGGCAAAATTATGGTCCTACAAGGGGAAAAAAGTCAAAGTTGACATAAAATTGTGGCCCAGTGAGGGGTAAAAAGGCAAGATTTAGGGAAAATTGTGGCCTAAAAGGTTCCTGGGTAGAGTAAGGGGGGAAAAAAGCCAAGGTTTAGGCAAAATTGTAGCTCAGTGAGGGGGAAAAAGCCAACTTCTAGGTAAAATTATAGCCCAAAAGGATCCTGGGTGGAAAAAGGGCAGAAAAAGACAAAGTTTAGGCAAAATTGTGGCTTATTAAGGGGGGAAAAGTCAAAGATTGAGCAAAATTGTGGCCCATGAGGGGGGAAAAAGCCAAGGTTTAGGCAAAATTATGGTCCTACAAGGGGAAAAAAGTCAAAGTTTAGGCAAAATTGTAGCTCAATGAGGGAAAAAGTCAAGGTTTGGGTAAAATTGTGGCCCAAAAAGGATCCTGGGTGGAAAAAGGGCAGAAAAAGACAAAGTTTAGGCAAAATGCAGCTTATTAAGGGGGGGAAAAGCCAAAGATTGAGCAAAATTGTGGCCCATGAGGGGGGAAAAAGCCAAGGTTTAGGCAAAATTATGGTCCTACAAGGGGAAAAAAGTCAAAGTTTAGGCAAAATTGTAGCTCAATGAGGGAAAAAGTCAAGGTTTGGGTAAAATTGTGGCCCAAAAAGGATCCTGGGTGGAAAAAGGGCAGAAAAAGACAAAGTTTAGGCAAAATTGTGGCTTATTAAGGGGGGAAAAGTCAAAGATTGAGCAAAATTGTGGCCCATGAGGGGGGAAAAAGCCAAGGTTCAGGCAAAATTATGGTCCTACAAGGGGAAAAAAGTCAAAGTTGACATAAAATTGTGGCCCAGTGAGGGGTAAAAAGGCAAGATTTAGGGAAAATTGTAGCCTAAAAGGTTCCTGGGTAGAATGAGGGAGGAAAAAAGCCAAGGTTTAGATAGAATTGTGGCCCAAAGAAGGGGAAAAAACTCAATGTTTAGGGAAAATTGTGGCCCAAGGAGGGGGAAGAAGTCAAGTTTTAGACAAAATTGTGGCCCAAGGAGGGCCTGGGTGGAACGAAGAGGGGAAAAAAGCCAAGGTTTAGGCAAAATTGTAGCTCAATAAGGGGAAAAAGCCAACTTCTAGGAAAAATTGTGGCCCAATGAGAAGGAAAAAGCCAAGGTTTAAGTAAAATTGTGGCTCTATGAGGGTGAAAAAGCCAAGATTTAGAGAAAACTGCGGCTCAAAAGGTTCCTGGGTGGAATGAGGAAGGAAAAAGCCAAGATTTAGGTAAAATTGGAGCCCTAGGAGGGAAAAAAGCCAAGATCTGGGCAAAATTGGAGCTCTAGGAGGGGAAAAAAGCCAAGATTTGGGCAAAATTGGAGCTCTATGAGGGGAAAAAAGCCAAGATTCAGGCAAAATTGGAGCCCTAGGAGGGGAAAAAGCCAAGGTTTAGGCAAAATAGTGGCCCAAAGAGGGAGAAAAAGCCAAAGTTTAGGTAAAATAGTGGCCCAAAGAGGGAGAAAAAGCCAAAGTTTAGGTAAAATAGTGGTTCAAATAGGGAGAAAAAGCCAAAGTTTAGGCAAAATAGTGGCCCAAAGAGGGAGAAAAAGCCAAAGTTTAGGTAAAATAGTGGCTCAAAAGGCTCCTGGGTGGTGAGGAGAACACCACGGGTGCTCTGACGCTGGAGAAAAGCGCGATCCAACAGTGCCACGTAGTGGGTACAGCCCGAAATGGCTGTCAGACACCAGCAGCCACCGGATCCCTCGGGATCTTCACCGGATCCTTCCCGTTTTGGGACAGATCCACAGGTCCTGAGTGGTTCTGGGTGAAGAATAATCGTTAGTGGGTAATGAACATGAGATATTGAAGCCCTTGGGGGGTGTCTTCTGCTCACTCTGCCCATGAGGACAAACACATCCCGAATTTCTCCCCCAGCGTGAGGATCAGCGCGGACACAGTCGAGCCCTGGTGGGTGTTGGGGATGTTCCAGCTCCATCAAAATCTTGGATTTATCAGGAATTGCCACCAAAATAACACTGGGATTTGGACAAATCCACCTGGCTGTTCTCACCTTGGCTTTCCCCTTCCCTCTCCGCTTTGGCGTATCTTCTTCGTAGTCTTCATCATCTAAATCATCCAGGAAATCATCCGGCTCCAGAATCCGCTGGGAAGAAGGAGAAGGGTTATTGCAGAGAAATATTTGGGCATGAATTGAGGGGAAAAAGGGTAAAAATGAGGGGAGTGAGATGTGTCAGTGTGGCTTCGGGTCACCCTCGAGCAGCCAAATCCATTTCAAACCTGTAATGTGGAAGGAGGAGAAAGGATGTGGAATTTGGGGAGAAAGGATGTGGAATTTGGGGAGAAAGGATGAGAAATTTGGGGAGAAAGGATGAGAAATTTGGGGAGAAAGGATGAGAAATTTGGGGAGAAAGGATGAGAAATTTGGGGAGAAAGGATGAGAAATTTGGGGAGAAAGGATGAGAAATTTGGGGAGAAAGGATGAGAAATTTGGGGAGAAAGGATGAGAAATTTGGGGAGAAAGGATGAGAAATTTGGGGAGAAAGGATGAGAAATTTGGGGAGAAAGGATGAGAAATTTGGGGAGAAAGGATGAGAAATTTGGGGGAAAAAGGACGTGAAATTTGGGGGAAAAAGGACGTGAAATTTGGGTGAGAAAAGGAATCTTCCCTTTCCTAGAATTTTGGGGCCAAAATCTCCCTTCCCCTGAATTGTGGAGTGAGAAATCTCCCTTCTCCTGAATCTTGAGGCCAGAATCTCCCCTTTCCCAGAAATTTTAGGCCAGAATCTCCCTTCTCTGGAATATTGGGGGCAGAATCTGCCCTTTCCCTTGGAATTTTGGGGCCCAAATCTCCTTTCTCCTGAATTTTGGAGCCAGAATCAACCTTCTCTGTAATTTTGGGGCCAGAATCTGCCGTTTCCCTGAATTCTGGGGCAAGAATCTCCCCTTTCCCAGAATTTTGGGGCCAGAATCTGCCCTTTCCCTGAATTTTGGGGCCAGAATCTCCCCTTTCCCAGAATTTTGGGGCCAGAATCTGCCCTTTCCCTGAATTTTGGGGCCAGAACCTCTGCAGAGAAAGCAGAAGGGAAGAGGAAGGAGGTGAGAAATCAGAGCGGCATCGTGGCCACGTGCGTGGTTCACCCCGGAGCTCCCTTTTCTCCCCACCCCCCCTCTCTCTGCCGTACCTTCCGCGCGCGGCTGTTGGTGACGGGGAACTCGCCCAGGCTGTCGTCGTCGATACGGGGATCCGGGAGGGGACGTTTCTCCAACGGGTCAGTTCTCAAAAGAGCTTCCAGGCTGCTGCCATCCTGAGAGATCAGCCCTTCCTTCTTCAGGGTCTGATCAGTGTCTGTAGAGTCGGTGGGGGGAAAAAAAAATCAGTGGGGAATCATTGGTATGTGCCAAGATCTTGTTTTTTCCATCCCAACGAGGTCAGGTGAAGCTTTTCACCAACCTTTGCGGATATTTATCATCATCTGGCACGATTTGGGCACAATATTGTTAAAATCCACTCATTCCCACATGGAGAAAGTGATGAGAAGAAACATTTACCTGGTTTGATAGAAGGGAAGGAAAGTCTCGGGTCTTCAGGAGGATGAGCACGGCGTTTCTTCCTCCAGCGGCGTGCGGGGTAGGAATAAAGTTGCCCAGCAGCTAAACCTTTCATTAAAAAAACCCCAAAACAACCCCAAATTACCCGAGGTGATGACACACACGGGCTGTTTGTCCCCCCCATCCGGTGTTTTCCCATCGTACCTGGCCCTCGGTGACGTTTCTCCATCCAGATGTAGCAGTTGCTTTGAGCGACTCCGGTTTGCGAGTCGAGGAAAGGGAGGCGGACGCTCCTCTCGGCGCACAAGCGAGCGTTGTAGTTGTGACACTGCTCCATGGCATCCCTGTAGTATTGCTCCCCGAGGCTACCATGTAAAAAGGGAAAAAAAAAAACAAAAAACCCAAAAAAAGGTTTAATTTTCATCCCAAGAGTGAAATTCCAACCCTGACACACATCCATTGGGAGAAGGAAAACCACTCTGCTGCCCAAATCCCTGCTCAGGGGAAGCACAGCCTAAAATATCGCCCTGGTAAGGTCAAGACGCGACTCAACGGGGTATTTGGGGACGATGGGGACGTCCCCTCAGCCCCCCAAAACCACACAGAGATGTGGGGAAGGTAATTCTGCAGTTCCTCAGTGCTGGGAGATCATTCAGAGATCCCCTCAGCATTTTTCATGCCCTTCAAACCTCTTTTAAGAAGCTGACGTCGGCATCTCCACGTAATTAACGGATCTGCGCAGCCACAAGGATCTTTTTGATTTCTTTAATTGCATTAATTGTGCCTCATCCTCTTTTCTAAGAGCACAACCTCTCTGTGTCACATCCCCACACTCCTCCTTCAACCAGAGGACACCATCAAGGTTGTGACAACCACGTCACAGCCCCCTAATTATGATAATTTGGATTATAATTTCATGGCAGGGAAATGGGAAGAGCCCAGAGGTTGTTGGGCTGCTGGAGATGGGAGATTTCCCCTCCCTGGTGTCAAAAAAAAGAGACACACTCTTGTTTTTAATCAAAATATATTGATCTGGATGATTTAATATCGGTTGGAATGACTGTACGAAGTGTGAGGAGCCCCAAAACTGCTAATTTTGATGAGTAAATAATGAGGAGGCAGGTGAAATATCTCACCTGAGGGAGGAAACGGGACAGAAATCGCTTCATCGTGAGGTTTTTATTCCAGTGGAAGTAAAAGTTGGGTGAGTGGGGAGATAAGACACAAAAAAAAACCCCCCCAAGAGGTAGGGAGGGATTAATTAAAAAATAAAAAATGATGATATTGGTAAATATTAAATGTAAATGAGGATTGTTGTGCTTGTGTTCTTACAGAGCCCGGCGTGACGGAGAAATGGGGTTGGTTTTGTCGTGCTCGGTGTGACAGGAGCGATTTGGGGTGGGGGGAACATGTCCCAGCAGCAATTAAATCAGAAAAAAAAACCCCAAACCATCCCAAATGGCTTTTTTCTCTCTGCTGACTGCAGAGGGAGCACAAATCCCAGGTGACCGTGGAGTTTGGGGATGTAAATCCCACGTGGAACATTGAATTTCTGCCTAAATCATCACGTCGCCCCTCGATAGATCGATTTGAGCCCCGATAACCAAGAATGAGGAGCTGGAAATCTTCTATGAAACACACAGAGGAGGAAAACTCGCTGTTTATGGTGATAAAAACACAAAAAGAGTTGGGTTCTTTGATTTATTTCTCTCCCACTGGCTTGATTTTGGAGTTTAGAGGGGAGGGAAAGAAGAAATCAGCCCCAAAAAGCTCCTTTTCCTGTGAATTTTGGGGCCAGAATCTCCTTTTCCCGTTAATTTTGGGACCAGAATCTCCTTTTCCTGTGAATTTTGGGGCCAGAATCTCCCTTTCCCTTGAATTTTGGGACCAGAATCTCCTTTTCACGTTAATTTTGGGACCAGAATCTCCCTTTCCCATGAATTCTGAGGCCATAATCTCCTTTTCCCTGGAATTTTGGGGCCAAAATCTCCCTTTCCCTTGAATTTTGGGACCAGAATCTCCTTTTCCCGTGAATTTTAGGACCAGAATCTCCTTTTCCTGTTAATTTTGGGATCAGAATCTCCCTTTCCCATGAATTTTGAGGCCATAATCTCCTTTTCCCATGAATTTTGAGGCCAGAATGTCCCTTCCCCAGAATTTTGGGGCCAGAATCTCCTTTTCCTGTGAATTTTAGGATCAGAATCTCCCTTTCCCTTGAATTTTAGGGCCATAATCTCCTTCTCCCGTGAATTTTGGGACCAGAATCTCCCTTTCCCTGGAATTTTGGGGACATAATCTCCCTTTCCCTGAATTTCAAAGCCAGAATCTCCCTTCTCCCACCCCTGAAGCGAGTGGTATTTCGAGGCACATCACCAATCCCCACGTGCAGCCACAAAACAACCTTGAGAAAGCTCCATCAATGCCAAAAACATCCTAGAAATGCAAAAAAAAAAGCAAAACCCTGGAAACACCAAAAAAACCCAACTGGAAATGTCAAAAACATCACTTGAGAGATGCCAAAAAAATCCTAGAAATGAAAAAAAAAAACAAAAACAAAGCCTGGAAACACCAAACAAACCCCTAAATCCTGGAAACACACAAAAACACCCTTAGAAATGCCAAAAAAACCTCAATAAAAAATCTGGAAATGCAAAAAAAATAATTGAGAGATGCCAAAAACATCCTAGAAATGCCAAAAACATCCTAGAAATGCCAAAAACATCCTAGAAATGCCAAAAACATCCTAGAAATGCCAAAAACATCCTAGAAATGCCAAAAACATCCTAGAAATGCCAAAAACATCCTAGAAATGCCAAAAACATCCTAGAAATGCCAAAAACATCCTAGAAATGCCAAAAACATCCTAGAAATGCCAAAAACATCCTAGAAATGCCAAAAACATCCTAGAAATGCCAAAAACATCCTAGAAATGCCAAAAACATCCTAGAAATGCCAAAAACATCCTAGAAATGCCAAAAACATCCTAGAAATGCCAAAAACATCCTAGAAATGCCAAAAACATCCTAGAAATGCCAAAAACATCCTAGAAATGCCAAAAACATCCTAGAAATGCCAAAAACATCCTAGAAATGCCAAAAACATCCTAGAAATGCCAAAAACATCCTAGAAATGCCAAAAACATCCTAGAAATGCCAAAAACATCCTAGAAATGCCAAAAACATCCTAGAAATGCCAAAAACATCCTAGAAATGCAAAAAAAAAAAGCCCAAAACCCTGGAAACACCAAAAAAAACCTGACTGGAAATGTCAAAAACATCACTTGAGAGATGCCAAAAAAATCCTAGAAATGCAAAAAAAACCCCCAAAACCCTGGAAACGCCAAAAAAAAAGGGTCATCAAACATCTCCAAGTCTACAAATCCCAGCCAGGCAGGATGGGCCTCCCTTATAGGGCCACATAGGGGACCTCCTGTACCCCCCTTGTTAGAGCAGGGGGATAGTGGGGGGCTATATACCTCCCCAAGGGTATATATACCTCCTTATAGGGCTGTATAGGGGGCAGACCCCTACCCTCAGCCTCTATGGGGTTCTATAGGGCCATATAGGGAGGGGAAGCTCCATCCCAAGGGCTCTATAGGGCACAGCTCTATGGGACAATGGAGTAGAGACCCTTCTTCCCCCGCAGTGACATATAGGAACCCATATAGGGGCTATATAGGGGGGAGGTCTCACTCGTAGGGTCACCTACACAGGGCCCTATAGGGGAATATCCACACTCAGGGGTCTCTAGAGCCACCCCCCCTCAGTGGGGGATATGGTGGGGGACACCCCTGGACTCTATAGGATCCCCCTCAGGACCATATAGGGGGAAATTCCCCTCTATCAGACCCTCTCAAAGAGCCTCATAGGGGTAAATACATCCCCTGGAATCTATAGGACCCTCTCACAGGGATGTATAGAGATGACCCCCCCCACCCCACACCCCCCTTTTTGGCCTCTATAGGACATTCTCATAGGGTTCTATAAGGGATTCCCCCATCTTTTGGACTCTATAAGCCCCCC
>NW_010301488.1:0-33191 GCF_000700745.2 Antrostomus carolinensis
AACGGGGAGGAGTGGCTGACACACTGGAAGGCTGTGCTGCCATCCAGCGAGATCTGGACAGGCTGGAGAGTTGGGCACAGAGGAACCTGGTGAAGTTCAATATGGGCAAGTGTAGGGTCCTGCACCTGGGGAGGAATAACTCCAGGCACCAGTACAGGTTGGGGTTGACCTGCTGGAAAGCAGCCCTGCAGAGAAGGACCTGGGAGTACTGGTGGATGACCAGTTGACCATGAGCCAGCAGTGTGCCCTTGTGGCCAAGAAGGCCAATAGCATCCTCGGGTGCATTAAGAAGATTCCACTTAAACATGAGGAAAAATTTCTTTACTGTGAGGGTGACAGAGCACTGGGACAGGCTGTGGAGTTTCCTTCTCTGGAGGTGTTCAAAACCTGCCTGGATGCAGTCCTGTGCAATTTGCTCTAGGTGAACGTGCTCTAGCAGGGCAGTTGGACTAGATGATCTCCAGAGGGCCTTTCCAACCCCTTCCATTCTGTGATTCTGTGATATGCTTCATTGTGTAGGAGGTAAAATTTTACAAAAGGCATGATCTGTGACAGTCTAAATCAGGAGGAGATCTTATAGTGGAGCAGAGTATTTAACCACAGGAAGAACAGAGCTATGGCTTAGGTTGTGGAAAGCAACCACTCCATGACAGTGGTGCTTAGACACTGCAGTATACAGAACTGCAGCCCTAATCCTGCAGTGCTGTAAGTGTAATCTGGGTGTTCCTGAGACATGGATTTCCACAATTCAGTGGAATTCAGAAACAGAAAGCAAAGTTGTATGGTCTCTATTAGAGGCTGGGAACATCTTCACCAGCAACAATATGGGGAAAAAGCTCAATATCACAATCAAAAATACATTTTGAAGTTGGATTTTCATTTTAACAAGTGAGGTTAACACTAACACTTTCTGAGTATTTGGGCTAGGTAAGCTCAGGTGCTCAAAAGCTGTTGTAAATTAAACAATTACAAATGTGGTTCAATCAATGTCTTAGATCAGATAAACATGCTTACAGTATTTTTTTGCTCAATAACTAATCTAGAAAAAAGCAGAGATAATCCTTCAAAAAGAACATATGTATACAATGCATTTATCTTTATATAGTTGCCCACGAAATACTCTACATTATGAAATTACTATGAATATTCTTCATATTTGCAGCTTTCTTGGCCTTGTTAATGCCTGTATTGAACGTAAATACAAACAACTGACTTTAAGAAGACTTTCTCACCAGACAATATGAAAAAATGTTAAAAAGATGGTTTGATTGATTTATCTTGTTATTGCGCTTAAAGATGTGGAACTGAGCTTATTTAACAACTTTGATAAGCAAGATTTCACACTGAAAGTTTTTCTCCTTCATAACTGGTATGAAGTCAGAGAGACAACAAAGATAGTAATAAAAATATACAACTTAATCTACACAACATTTCTTTCCTGTTCTCCTGCAGGAGAGCATGGTATGTCTCCAGCCTGGGAGTTTCTGTAAATCAGATGATCCTTGTAACTCTGAACAATCCTTTTGCTTAAATTGTTGTCAATGTGATCTACAAGGTGTAGGCTGGAAAGCAGAAATGTAGCTGTACTCTATTTACACTGCACTTCAAATCGAGAGAGAATGTAAAAATTAAGAGCAGACTGGAAAAATAAAATCCCTGTTTCTAAACAATAAGAGCTGTGTGATATCCACTGTTTTGGCTAATGTTTTTTTCCATGTTAAAGAAGCCTATTTGTTTTGAGGTGTATTTATAGAAGGCACTCTCTTATTTTGCATTTTACTATGCCTCTAATTTTAATTGATGCACTCCTGTGGCTATAGGCAGGGAGAACCAGCAGTTCAGAGGGGGAATTGTGCTGAAGGATGTTGGGTCAGTGACCAGCCCACGTCCCAGGCAGACCTCCAAGCTGTGGCAGGGCTGGAGACAGGCTGTGCATGGATATCTCCAGCTGTTCTGTCCCAGCACCGCAGACCACTTCTCTCCTGGAAATCTGTACATTAAAGCCTTAGCTTTCATTGAGCAGGAATAGCCTCCAGCTATAGATTGAGAGAGTCTTGACTTTGTGAAATGTCACACATCCGTTGCCTCAAATATTTGCACCAACAGATGGAAAATGTGGGAAATCTTCCTAACCTAATGAGCCCCATCTTACTTCTTGTCCAGGAAAGCCGGCTATTTCCTTGCAGGGAGGGCTGAGGGTATAACACTTCAGTTATAAAAGACCATCTTTTTCCATCTTTGGAATTATTGAACTCCCATGAGGCCTTGGGATGTTTTCATAATTATTTCCAGTTTCTAAAATTTCTTGTAAACAGAGACTCCTCAGCCCCACCGATACAAATAGACTAAACAGGGCTTGAACACTGACACACAACTGGCACACATCTGTTCCCCCTGCCCAGCTTGGCTGCCTGGCATGATTTTGGCCCTGGCCATCAGGTCCCCTCATGGGCAATGCCTGGGTACCTTTGGGGGACTATTCCTGGGATAATGTGCATGGATGACACTGCTCCACTCAAGGGGGACAGTCAATCTGCGAGGGCTTTGGCTGTGCCTGCCACGACGTGTAGCCCTTGGGCTGGAAGGGCAATGCCTTTTTTATCAGCACGGACACAACCTGTTGAGCCCAGTGTGGTGCCCAGTGACAAAATTATCTTTTACGGGCTTTATTATTTCAGTTTAAAAATTCAAAAAACACCTGAGGGTTGTGCTGAAGGCCAGCTATATGTTGAGGGTTTTTACGGCATGTAATGAAGGGTAGATGTTGGATGTCCTGGGCAGCAAAGAAGAGCAAGTGAGGCTGCTTGAGGGTGCAAAGTCTGCCAGGAAACTGCCAGAAGGCTGTGCAAGGGGAGGCTGCCAAACTGGGTAAGCACCATCCTTCCTGGCTACTGGGAGGGGTCTCAGGAGGGAGGAGAGACCTCCAGACCCACACACATAGTTTCAGAGGGAATCAGAGGGGTTGGGGATGAACTCAAACTGGTGCCATGGGGGCTGCCAGGAAAGAAGGAGATATGTGTGCACTGCAGAGCTAAGCTCTTCAAAGTGTAGATGACACCCTAAAGTGCAAGAGGTTATACTGCTGACTGATATTAGTAATATTATTTAATCCATTGAATAGAATAGTCCATGAACATGATGAATTCATAAAGATTAATTGAATTCTCTCTATAAAACTGCCTATTTGCACAGCTTCCCATAACCTCTCTTCCACATCTTCATTTAAAGACAAGAAAAGCTTCATTATCCTTGTGTGGTAGGAACTGGGTTTTTGATAAAAATGTCTGTGTGACACAAATATCTTTTGATTATACTATAAAAACTAGGAAAAAGACCCAGAGAGAGCTAGATGATTGAGTAAAGGGCTTCAAAGAAAGGGGAAGCAATCTGGAAACAAAGAAACTAGGGAAAAACTGAGAAGCTAAGAAAAATCCGTTCTGCACAAACTTGACCATCTGGAACACGTTACTGAAGAAGAGATGTGGGATCACATAGATTGTTTCTGGAAAAGGAGGGGCTTGAGGGTCATGGAAAAAAACCCAACATGGTTGAGTTAAGAGCCAGCCACAAACACTGAGCCAGATGGCTTTTTCTCTTTTTATAATGATGTATGGTCTCATCTTTCTATATCTCTGCTAATCGCCTTAACACAGGAGAAGTACATGGAGCAAGATGTTAAGGAGGAAGCAGAAGGACCTGGGTAAGATGAAAAGAACTTTACTTCTCTTGTGTGCCTCTCTGTACTCTACACTGAAATTCAAAACAAGGACATCTCTTATGCAATAGTACATCTGTTGCTGTTCTGAAGTCTTTGGGCACAGAAACTCTTTCCAGACAGTGCAGAGCAATCATTTGGGTGTTTTGACAGGTTTCCAGCTGTAAGCCATATATTTGTTTTATAGCAAATTTTAGGTTAGTTCCTAGAATTTAAAACATATTCAATCTGCTTTTGTTTTACAATCTGTAAACACTTTTAGAGCTCTATTCTTTATTTAATGATAGGTAGGCACAACACAGCTGTTCTCCAGTGGCCTGTATTTTCAGTGTAACTTTATTCTTTCCTACATGTACTGTTCAGAGTTCCAAATACACTAGGAGAACATGGGCCAAAACATCAGCAAGCCAAAAGTGCTCTGAAATAACAAGAGAAGGTGAATTAATTTTAATTCATATCTGGAAGACAGTGACACCGACCATTTCTCACAGTACCCAGGGCCACAGAGGATGGCTTGGGTACAGCTGGTACAGAAACATGTTTCTGTGGCTCAGCAGAAGATAGTCAAGGTAGTGCGAGGGGTACAAAATAGGCATGTCAACACAGAGCCTGTTCAACAACTGCACGTAGTTTCTCAGAAAGGCCAATTAACACAGGTCAAACATTGCATCAACACAACTACAACTTCTAGCAGCCAAGGCAGCTCATTCAGAGCTGATATCTCAGCGTGGCACTGCCCCGTGTCACATAACCCCACCGTGAGAAGAGCCAAGGGGAGCAAGAACCCTGGGCAGTGCAGTGATTGTATGAAGAGCATCAGTGCAATGCCCCAGCTGAAGTTCAATGTTGCTGCTGGCACAGCCGTGTCAGAGGGCTGGATCGGTACCTCTGTTTAACGATGCTCTCCGCTGTGCTCTGAACTCTCCTTCAGCAGGGTACATTATGACCTTCCCACCAGCAATAAAAAAGCTAGTTTCTACTTTGACTTCAGTTTATACTTCAAATGCTGTGATAGAATG
The DNA here is from genome assembly GCF_000700745.2 of Antrostomus carolinensis. NCBI lineage: Eukaryota > Metazoa > Chordata > Aves > Caprimulgiformes > Caprimulgidae > Antrostomus > Antrostomus carolinensis. The sequence goes on from NW_010301488.1 coordinate 4,735, forward strand.
ATCTCCCAGCACTAAGGAATGCAATGTGCCATTATAATGAACACCACAGGCCCCCCGAATTAGGCTGGCACCCAAGCAACAAATGCTTGCATATAATCTTCCTTTTAGAGAAACTATGCTGGTAAACTGTACCTCTCCTCCTTGGATGTGCCCAGCTCACGTTCCCTTCTGTAAACACTGCACATTCACAAATCAACCCCACGCTGCAGCAGGATAAGCAAGAGCAACGAGTTCAAATTCACCTTCTGACAAGTCAGTGCAAACACAGTGAATTCTTTCCCTGGTGCCAAGTCATTCTTCAAGGAAAATGATTTGTTTCCAGAAAGTCTTCCCACCTTACTTACAAAGCTTTAAGACGGGAAACCCTGTCAGCAGTGGGCTTGACAAGTGTTTCTTTTTTGTGTACTCACATTAATAACTTGATCCTTCTCAGAAACTACTCGGTTGTTCAAAACAAGCTGCCCACAAGGAAAGGGACAGGTCTGCTGACCCTAGCCAGGACCTTTCCCTCCTTCCTCTCAGGAATCCTGAATTCCTACCACCAGACCTAAATCAGGTACCTCAGCCTTTTGTGTGCTTCAGTGGGGAAAGAAATGGCCAGATAAACCATTTCAGGCCCTTCGCCTTCTGCTGTCAATTTTCCTTATCCTTTTGCCACCTTCCAGTTAACTCTTCCTTTGAGACATACGGTGCTGGGAACGGTCACCCCATTAGCTCTTTCACAGCTGGAAAACCACCTAAGACATGGTTACCAGAGCAGGAGTGTGTGGAGGGGGTGGTGGGCAGAGTACCAGGAAAGTGGGAGCACCATGCTGTAATTTTTATTATTATTGTTGTTGTGGACATTATATGGGGGACATTATATGGTGGACCAAGAAACCGCTGATATATAAACACAGAACACAAAATGTTCACTTTCCCCTGAAGCCTGCACTGTAAATATATATATATATATATGAATATATAAATAAATACAAATACTTAGCATAAATGGAGTCTGAACAGGAGGTAATAGTCACTCATGAGAGGTGCTGTGAGTGAGGATCTAATTTATACTGGAAGAGAAAGCAAGCAGAGCACACAGAGCGCGGCTACAAGGCCAGACAACAGCAGCATTGTGGACAGGCACAAGAGTGCATTTGTTAAAAGACAGAGAGTATTTTGCAAGAAGATTTTGGTGCTACAAGTAAGAGATCTGTAACATTCTTGATCCTAGTTGTGCTCTGGGGGGAAAAAAAAAAAAAAAGAAAAAGAAAGAACTATTTACATTCTTCACAAATAAACAGGACTGCATCAAAGAAAATACTAGACCTACCACCAGTATCTTCTCCTAACCTCCAAGACCCCAAATTTTAGCTCAACAGGGTGACCTTATTCGTCCAAGTAATCCTAGAAAAACTGCAATAAAGAATGGCTTTGTATCAAAACACATCTTAGTAAGTTATAAGAATTGTAGGCATTATTAGGCTGCTCAAGGCAAGCTGGGATTTATAAAATAGCTTCCCACAGGCACTGATCCAAAGCCTGTTGAGGTTAATGAGAGTCCTTCCTCTGACTTCAGTGGGATTAGGAGGAGGCCTCCCACCCATCCCACCACGGCTCCTATATGACTGACAACAAGTTGAAGTGATCCACCCTGCACAGATGGTCAACTTGCACCACAGAGGAGGTTCCATCAGAACCATCCTTTCTTGGTCTGGAGAAAAGGGCTGATGTATTAGCTGTGTCATATGTAAATACAGGAGGCCCCCTACTGAAATGTAAAATCTAAGAAGATAAAGTTTTTCATGCATCTCACAGGATATTTCACAGATTGTTAGGGATTGGAAGGCCTGGAGAAAAGGGCTGATGTATTAGCTGTGTGTCATATGTAAATACAGGAGGCCCTCTACTGAAATATAAAATCTAAGAAGATAAAGTTTTTTATGCATCTCACGGGATATTTCACAGATTGTTAGGGATTGGAAGGGACCTCAAAAGATCATCTAGTCCAAGTGCTATTTCTAGCACTACAAGAGTTAAAGAGTTTCTAGAAATTTGCATGAAACTCACTTTGACTCCTTGACAAATGGCTCACCTTTGCAGAAAAATCAGAAACTAAAAATCTGCCACTTACTGCACTTTTTTCTGTATGTTGCATTCAAGACACTCACACTAATAAAAGGTGACTTCTCTCATGTCTCCTCCTCCTCCCTGCAGAATACCTCTCAGCTGCATGGAAATTTTTTGCAAACTTTGGCACTGTCTGTACTCTAGCAAGTCGTGCTGGCAAAAACAAGCAGGCAGAATTAATGAGAAGAGCTAGCTTGCAGAACAGTCCAGTGTATCAGCAGCAACTGAGGAAGAAGAGCCATCCGGATAGGCCTGCACACAAGATTAATTGAGGAAAATAAAACTGATCTGCTGGTGAAGCAGTTTACAGTGAAGTGTTTAACTTTTACCATGGTAATAGTCTTTTTTTGTAAATTTACCATGGTAATAGTCTTCTTTTGTAAAGAAACTGAGAAGAGATACAACAATCATGGTAGCAAGGAATTATTCTAAAGCAGAGGACTCTTGCACTGATTTATAAAGAACAAGAGCTTGAAGTAGGACACAGCACTGTGCTCCGTTCTCTGGAACCGCAACATCTTATTCCAGTACATGCTTAGAAAAATGCATACATTCTGTACATTCTCTTAATGAAGATCAAGGAAAGCCGTACATTACTGCCTTAGGTTGGTGATAAAACACTGCCATAAGTAGTGGAGCAAAAGGTAATCCGGCAGCTCGTTCTCCTGCACAGTACAATGACTGTACCAGAGAACGTGGTGAAGGCAGTCTGTCCTTTCTAAACAGTTTCAACGCACTTACATCAACTTTTCACTTTTTTTTTACTGCAAAGCATCACTGTATATCATGTGTGCAACCACTTCAGGAATGTGGGTAGAAGAAATCCTGATTTAAGAACCTGTGCTGGGCAATGGCTGATGACACGCTTCCGGACAGACAGGCACGGGACAGCATGTACCCACTGTCCGAGGGAGACACCCCCAGAGCTAATTCAGGGTTGTTGCTTCCCTTTTAGCAGCTGTGGGTGGGAAGTGGCCATCATCTTCTAGCATGCACTTTCATGGCAGGGGAAGAATCCTCCCTGTCTTTTTTTTTGTCTAAATCCCTATGTCACAACTGAGTAAGAAACTAGAAAGAGAAATATCAAACATTTAACTTCAGTTGTTCACTTACATACCTGCTAGCTAGAAAATTGCCATGCCTGAACAAAAGCCATGTGTTTGATTGTTTGTTTATTTGTTTTAGGAAGTAACAAAGACAACTTTACTTTCTGAGGAGTATATTTGTATATTGATAATTATCTTTTCCATGAGTAAACCAGCTAAATTTTTCGTGGAAAAACAGACAAAAGGATGTCATTAAAATGGATCCCAAGAACCTTTCAAATGATTCACAGTGGTTTTGTCCTAATTAAAATTGAATGTGAAAACAAACATGCTTGCAATTTTCTAGGATAATATTGGATATTTATGAATTTTGTCAACCTGGCCCATATGTGAAAAAACAAAGCACATGCAGTTGAAGTTCAAGATCCTAATCATGCAGTGTAGGCTGCTTGAATTGAATTAACTTTATAGAGAATGGTAGAAGCATTTGATCTTACATATCCTTGCTTACAATAGCTTGTTAACTTGTTGGAAAAAAATCTATTTGAGAATTTCACTGTGCCCCTATTACTGGAATAGGTAAGCCTCTAAAGTACAAAAACCCTCCCCTAGTAAGTCATAACACTGCTTTGCATCCCACTCCGCCTGCTCTCAGTGCTACTATGTACGCTTTCAAATTTATGCAATGAGAAGAACTGGAAAGAGATATTTATTTTTAATGTAATGCATTTTTATTTCTATTTGAACATGAGTACAGACTAACTGGAGGCTACCATAAAGCTAGAGATAGGTGATGGGCCATGAGGATGGTTGGAGAAACTGAGTCATTGCATCCCTGGTACAAAATCATTGGCTTCACTTGGCTTAACCCAGTAAGAAGTTTAGAAGAGCTGTAGACTGCGTCTAAAACCAACAAACAATTTAAAACAGATAATCTATGGGAAAAAAAACCCCAAAACAAAAAACCATGCACAAATACTAACACAAACACCCAAATCCCTAGGAAACCAGTAAGGAATTTAGGCAATACTGAACTTGTTGAGCAGAACACGGGATTCCCTGTTACAAATTGAATGTCCATGCATCACATGGGATGGGGTCAGGCATCTTTGGTAGGGGTTTCTGGATATTTCTTTGGAGATGTCTGACCCCTTCCCACAAAGTGCATGGACATCTCGCTTTTTATTTATAAAAACCAGAATGGTCTAAGGAGACTGCAATTCTAAGGATCTGAGGGGATTAATTCAGAGCTGCAGGTGGGTGCTTGCACCCATGGGGGACCCAAAGCCAGGAATCCTTCAGAGAAAAGGTACATACATAATTTATTTCAAATAACAGAGTAAGATTCACTGTTTTCTTTTGAAGTGGCACTCATCTTTGACCTGTTTGACTTGCAATGAGTACTCCTTTGGGAAGCAAGGGACCAGAGCTCAAAACATCTGCCATCTCCAAGGAAGCTGCAGTAACAGGGAGGAGAGACAGGGACATGAGCCCTTCTTCTGTCAAAACTGCATCCTATTTCAGGGTTGGATGGGAGAGATGTGTGACTTGAGAGAGAAAGATAAGACTTTGAGAAAATGTGATGGCTTTGGTAAGGGCATTTGACAAGGATGACAAAACATTGTGGCTCCCTCTTGTGAAATGATGACTGTTGTTTATGTTAAGCAGTCACAGATAAGAGGTAGAAACAGTCCTGCAGCAGTGAGAAGGCAGCAGCCCTGATGGCACTTTGTGCTGTCATGTCCTTTACCACAAACATGTATATTCTGTGTCTTCTGGACTGAGTGACTCAGTGAACTTGGCACTGGTCTGCCTAATTCCCCTAATATGACCTGGCTGTGAGGGAAACCCTGTACCTGCTGTCCTGGACTGAGAATATCTCAGCAGGCAGCATAAGAGCTCAAGGGAAATGTCTAGGAAGAGTAAGTACTAAATTACTTCTGGACTAGATACCTCCAGTCTGTCTAAATTCATTTCTGAATATAGCCCTCAAGGACAAATCTTGCTCCAATTTCAAGTAATGTCAAACCTCCCCTGCACTCCAGCGGGTTGTGGAAGGGAGGGTACCAGTTGTCCAGCCCTGGCTGAGGAAGCAGCTGGGCTGTAATTGTCTCTTGCATTATGAATCCCAGTGTGCTAACACAGGGGAGGAGTGGGCACAAGGCCATCACATCTTAAAAACCTGGCAGAGAGCACTGCACCATCCCTGCTGCAAGCCCATCAGCAGCAGCCCAGCAGCCTGCTCTGACTTCCTGGGAATCCCCTGTCCCTACTTCTGTAGGTCTCCAAGGTGTAGACCAAGACCACGACAGACCACACAAAGGTGGAGACTGTGGCTGACATTTCTCTTCCTTTTGGCACAGTGCAGAGGTTTTGCAGTGAGCACTTGCTTTAGTGCTGCAGGCAGCAACCTGCACCTGTCAGCCAGGTGGACAGAGGTAAAGTGTCCAAAGTGCCCAAAGCCCCAGGGACTGGCACAGGAGGGTGGAGAGCTCACCTGGGCTCGGCACTCTGGGTCCCTAGCCAATGCTCAGCTCTGCCACAGTCTCTCTTCCAGGAAGATGCAGACTGCTGCAGAGCTAGTCCCTGTCTTCACCCCAGCAAAAAGGCTGCAGTAGGCATGTCTGGCACCTGTAACTCACCAGTAAGGAGAGCTTGGGCCTTAGAGCAGACACCTGCCTTGTGATGGGGACTACTGTCACTGATGGATGGAGGTGATCAAAACCTGACATTCTCAAGGCCCAAAAATCTCCCAAACGTTTCACCGCTCGCACGATTCTTTTAGGAATAAGATGAAAGAAAGAACAAACTACATATGACAGATGTTAATTGCTTTTCACAGTCTCCTCTTCACAAAGGTACTCAGGATTAGTGACACTGACTGTTAAATGCTAATTTTTAGGTATTCGTGGTCTAAAAAGGAGCTGTTGCTGTTCACTTTTGTATAGTACCTATTATACAAAGCTCAGGAATTGACTCAATTCTTTTTTTGCAATTCAAACCTTAATTTATGGCTTCCAGTGTCAGCAGCAGCAGAAAATAACTGTACAGGCATTCTGTTATTCAAATTGTCACGGCAATCTGCAGCAATTTGCATCCTTACATAAACAACCCTGTCTATCACCAGGAAACTACCGAAAAAGGGACCCACAAGTATTGGAAAGGAGGGTGTAATGAAGTGGGGGTCGGTCTGCTCAACCAAATAACAAGTGACAGGAGAAGAGGAATGGCCTCAAGTGGCTCCAAAGGCAGTTTAGATCGGATATTAAGAAGAATTTCTTTACTGAAAGGGTTCTCAGGCATTGGAAGGGGTTGCCCAGGGCAGTAGTCGAGTCCTCATCCCTGGAGGTATTTAAGAGTCTTGTAGATATAGTGCTTATGGACATGGTTTTGTTGGGGACTTGTCAGTGTTAGGAGGGCCACAAGGATGATCCAAGGGCTGGAGCACCTCTCCTATGAGGACAGGCTGAAAGAGTTGGGGCTGTTCAGCCTGAAAAAGAGAAGGCTCCAGGGAGATTTTATAGCAGCCTTCCAATACCTGAAGGGGCTACAAGAAAGCTGGGGAGGAACTTTTCATAAGGGCAGTTAATGACAGAACAAGGGGAAATGGCTTTAAGCTGAAAGAGGGGAGGTTTAGATTAGATATTAGGAAGAAGTTCTTCACTGTGAGGGTGGTGAGACACTGGAACAGGTTGCCCAGAGAAGTTGTGGATGCCCCGTCCCTGGAAGTGTTCAAGGCCAGGCTGGATGAGGCGCTGAGCAACCTGGTCTAGTGGGAGGTGTCCCTGCTGATGGCAGGGGAGTTGGAACTAGATGGTCTTTAAGGTCCCTTCCAACCAAAACCATCCTATGTTTCTATGATTCTATAATGACTGGACTCTTAAAGGTCTTTTCCACTTGAGGCAATTCTGTGATTTTGTGATTCTGTGAAACAAAGGTCTATATTATGAGAAGAGGGAACTATTGGATTAGTGGTAAACTGGGCTGGTTGTCACTTTCTGATCTGCTTTGACTGAAATCAGTGCTTCAGATAATATGTGATACTACAAAGTCCACAGTCAGATGTTCCCTTTATTGTCCCCACTTCTTTTTTTAGCATCCAGTTTTCTATCCATGAATGCTAAACCAATTATGCAGCAATAGGTTTCCTTCCACAGAACACTTTGATATCTATATGATAACTTCACCCGTGGGGCTGCTGTTACTTTGATCTGCCGCTATCACAGAAGTTACTGCAGCTTATCGAAAAGAAGCAAAACTTTTTCCCCGTGCTCGCAAAACTACCCAAGTGATTGCACCCAGGGAAGCACAGCTGGATTTTTACCTCTGCAGGTTTCCCCACCGCAGCAGGAGCCCGCCCGGAGCGCAGCCGGAGCCCGCCCGGATCCCGGCCGCTCGCCGCTGGCTGAGCCGCTGCTGCCCCCTGCCTGGCTCATCGCTCCCTGGCCCCAGCTGAGCTCCAGCCAAGGCGAAGGAAATCGCTGGCAGTTTTTGCCTCTCCCGACATGATCACAACCCTGGCCCAAGCTGGCAGGTATGGCACAGGAGGAACTCCAACAATGAGACAGCGGTGAAGGATAGGGAAAAAAAATAGTTATTTCCCTGGGAAAATAATTTTCATAGGCAGCAGATAGCCACTTTGAGTAAACAGTTGTCCAAATTGCTCAGCATCATTTAAAAGGGAGAGGAAGGACCTTAATGACAAGGTGACCCGCTTAGTGGATGAGGGAAAGGCTGTGGATGTTGCTTACCTGGACTTTAGTAAAACCTTTGACATCGTTTCCCACAGCATTCTCCTGCAGAAGCTGGCTGCTCATGGCTTGGAAGGATGTACTCTTCAGTGAGTGGAAAACTGGCTGGGAGGCTGGGGCCGAAGAGGGGGACTGGATGGAGGGCAGCCAGTCACAAGTGATGTTCCTCAGAGCTCAGTATTGGGGCCAGCTCTGTTTAATAGCAGCTCTGTTTAGCAATGATCTGGAAAGGGGTATCAAGTGTACCCTCAGCAAGGTTGCAGACAACACCAAGTTTGGTGGGAGTATTGATCTGCTTGAGGGTAGGAGGAATCTTAAAAGTTTTTTCCAACAAAAACAATTCTACAATTCTATGATTCTATGACCTAAGTCCATGTCATAAGACAGTGGTAACTTCAGAGTATCCCAGATCTTTTTGGGCTGCACTACAGTAACTTTATAACACTTAAATAATTTCTTGCCTGTGCTATTTTGAATTACAACCTTTAAAGTCTGTAATGTCCTGTGATGCTCATTATTGGAGCCTGAAGCTTGTGGGAGAAATTGTACCCAAGGTAGATAAGCTGCAATGCAGTTCCTTTGCTGCTTTGCTCCTTCCAGCTGTAAAAACCAACACTGCAAATCCCACTGGTTTTCTTCCAGAGACTGCAAAATTTCCAAAAGGAATGAGGTCTCTTTTCCAAAAACTCCAGTCAAAGTCAATCTTAAATGATATAGATAGACCTTGGACAACCAGGAATGCTTGTGTATGTGTTTTCATTTTTCTACATTAAATAAAATAATTTCCCATAAAACCCCATTCTGCATCACTGAACCCTGCCAGAGGTGTGGGGGCACTCCCAGAGGAGAAGCTTCCCAACATGACACCTGCTCCCCTGTGTAGCTAAAAGTATTTCTAGGAAGTGCTATGATTATCTCTGTGGCAATCAAAGCTACACTGAGCATAGTGATGAAATATATATTCTAAGCAGGTTGCACAATCCTCATCTTTTAAAAATATTTCTTCAAGGCTTCTAGCAATACCCTGTACTGATTTGGGGTATTTTCACTTTAAAAACTGAGGAAAGATTATTGTTTGCAGTGTAGGACTCTGATCACATTGACTGCTCTTAGAAGTTTTGAGTATTTACACTACAGTGGCAGCCAGTGGCTCCTTCATGGATCCAAGACTCATTTTATTAGGCATTGCCCAAACTCTGTCCCAGAGGAGTTTCTTCAGTAAAAGTCTGTGGGCAGTAACAATATTAGCTAATGCTCAACAAGCATGGCACAAAATCTGAATGCTTCCTGCAAGGAACAGGAGGAAGCCAACGATCAACTCTACAGCTACTGATATGTGTAGCTACCATGACAACTTCCCTGGTTTGTTCATGCTTACACGTGAATTTGCATGCCTACATATCACAGAATCACAGAATATTAGGGATTGGAAGGGACCTCAAAAGATCGTCTAGTCCAATCCCCCTGCCGGAGCAGGAACCTAAATGAGATTACACAGGAAGGCGTCCAGGTGGGTCTTGAATGTCTCCAGAGAAGGAGACTCCACAACCTCCCTGGGCAGCCTGTTCCAATGCGGATAGAGACTGAAATTTCAGCTTCTGTATGGACAAAAGCTGAGGACTGGAGAAGAGAAATTGGGAGAATCATGAGTACTTCAAAGGACTGAGGAGATTTGTCATCCATTTCTGAACCAGGGGAGAGTAACTGAAGGTGCAATAATGGAGGGAAAAATGAGGACCATCTAACTATGCAGCCAAAAGATAAAAAATAGTAAAATGCCTGGAATGACCCAGCTCCTCCAGAAAATGACTGCACCAAAGCATAACCTTCTGTCTCAGAGTGCTGTTGTCATCTTACCACTGTAGGACAAGAATGCTCTCAAACTTATTTTTTCCATTGCACTGACAAAACAAGCAACATCCCAGAGTAACTGAAAGAACCTGACTTCTATGTACAATTATATAGGCATATAAAGACATCTTAATGGTTTAAAAAGAGTAGGAAAACATTTTATTTAGACACAGGAGGTAAAATCCTGACACCATAGAAGAGCCAGGCATTTTGTCATTGCCTTCACCGATAAGTCAAGGTTTGATCAGCAGTTGAAAATAAATAATTATTCTATTTTGTAAGACAGATATCCTGAATGATTTGTCCAAATTCATACAACAAAGTGGTCAGTTAGAGGTGAGTTGAAAATTATTTTCTCTTCCACAAAAAATGTTGAAATTTCTAAACAATCACATCCATCTAAAACAGGAACAAAAGTCAGAATCTCAAGTATGCTTAAACACTGAAAGTCTGCAAAAGGATAACTTTAGGTAGGATATATCTTTTTTTTTTCTTGTCTTTTTATGATCAAAATACTTGTTTCAATTTGGCTTTAACTTTACTGAAACAATTTAAATTTAAAATGAGGCTTTTTAAAAACCTCACTCAGAAGAGTCAAAGTAGGATATGTGAACAACTTTAAGGCATTTTAAAAGAGGTTTCAAATGTATTGAAATTGTCCTTTTCTAATATACAGTTTGAGAAATTAGCACTTTCCTGTGCAAAATGATTATGCTGGTCAACTTCTGAGCAGTTCTACCACTGTTACATCCTGCCTTTCACTATGAGACAATGCCAGTAGGATTTGAAATTAATGGTTCTGCTGATGGTTTTACCCTGTTTACATAATAATCCCAGGTAAAATCTTTTCCAAAATGGTGAGCAGGAAACCAAGCTGTTTGGTTTGGAATAAACAGCTTCTTTCTAGACTTGCTGGTCACCAGGCGGGATTCTCTCCCTGCCATGGCCAATAGGATAGATGAGTCACTCACTGCACCTCACTTCTCACACACTGTTGACCCAGGCAGGCACAGTGTCCATCACATGCACTCTTGGACATGCCCATTAGGTTTCAGCTCAATATAAGAAATATTTTTTTTACAGTGAGAACAGTTAGTCACTGGAACAACCTCCCTAGGGACGTAATAGAGTCCCTGTCATCGGAAGTTTTCAAGATGCAGTTGGACAGGGTGCTAGATAATCTCAGCTAGGCTCCCTTTCCTACAAAAGGTTGGACCAGATTATCTTTCGAAGTCCCTTCCAACCTGTTATATGATTCTGTGCCTTATACGCCCACGTGCCCATTGAGATATGGATAGCAAGTTAAAGAAAATATTGAGTCCCCTATTTTCTTAGAAACTTGCTATGAAATAAATCTTCAAACAGGAGTGAAGAATATTGTTCTCCAAAACTTTCAGAGATCAAGTAAGTCCCAGGAGAAATCTTCAGAAGCCAGTGGTGAGGGTTTTACTGAGCACAGCAGATGAGGGCTGTCCCTTCACCCTTCCCAGCACAGTTTTCAGAGTCTGACAGGGCATATGAGGGACAGCACTGGGAAAAAGATTTAAACTCCAGACTACCCCCAGTGTCATGGAAAGTCTGCTCAGCAACCTGTATGGTGTTGGGGCCCTGTGGGGCAGTAGCTCTGAATTGATGGGGACATGTGAAGGACGATCAGGTCTGACTCTTTACAACAACCGGTAACAGATTCTGCAGGAAGAAGGGACCCAAATCATCAAAATGTGAATTAATGTATATGAATGAAATTCAATAAAATATAATTTCAGAAAATGCCAAATACTCACAGAAACAGGTCAGCACTCTGAGATAGGCCAGTCCTTGTGTTAGCCTTTGAATATTATAGTCGTGTTATCTTAAAACTGGTGGAAACAAATAGCTCTTCAAATAAATCATAAGAAAATATTCCTATTTATTAAATAATGAAGGTATAATCACTAATAGCATCGCAGAACATACACTTCAGTGACAATTACCAATGTCCAAGTGTCAAAATAACTCCCAGGACACACTGGTGAACTGATTTCTCTTACTCAGGGCTTGAGCCAAGCTGTGGCACGCTAAGGAAGGCTGACAGCAAGTTAGGTGGATGGATGTGTACTGCAATAAAAAACCCATTTTAAATGTGTAGTTAAACACAGAAGAAAAATTTCCTGAGAGGACTCTTCCCTTTATGAGTGTAAATTTAAAATTTTTAAGGTTATCTTGGTGCCACACCAAAAGAAAAGAGGAGTATGTGAGTGTATCACACAAGTCCTTTGTTTTGGGTATAAAAATGGCCTATTTGAAATGAATTTCCTAATGCAAAGCTTGTACATTTCATTTTGGCATATGTTTCATCCTTCTCCCACCCTTTGCTTTTTGTCATAGCTTATGTTACTTTTCTGTTTATTTTATTTTACTTCACTACATTTTTTTGTCCTTTGGAACTATTTTCACTATAGGGGAAGAAAACACTATCAGAGATTGACACCTGTCCATCCTAGCTGCTAGCTGATAGACTCATTGGGATTTCCCTACTATAAATGAAAAATTAATTTAGAATTTGTTTTGATCTTTTCATGTGCCAAGAAGGTCCGAAGAACCAATGGGAGTTATCAGAGCTGCCAGCACCTGTGAGACCTGCTGCCTGCCTAAGCTGCTAGGAGGTAGAAAATGAGAACAAAATTAAGCCCTCACCATAAAGACACAGGTCTCGGTTCTAGCAAAAATTATAATATTTATACTCAATAATGAGTAATGAGGTTTCCAATTATTCCCTCCAGAAAGAAGTTTTGAACATAATGAAGAGTCCAAGTCCAACTTTTTAAGAGCATTTGTCTGATTAAATGAAGAGAGCAAAGGTTAATGGATTAAAGGAGGGACATGATAAGGACATGGCTGCTCAACGTGCACGATGTGAGGAAAATATCTTTTGGGGACAAAATATTGTATTTGCTGATCTGTGAAATGGAAACAATTGAGAATTCCAGTTTCAACCGAGGAAAATGCCTGGAGACAAAACCCCATCTATTTTAACACTCTCTGATGTCAGCTGAAAAGCAAAGGCCAAGCAATCTCAGGCTATAAAGCTGAGCTGAATCTGGGGAGAGGCGTTCTTGATACATGAGTCATTCGGTTTGTGCCAGCCAGAGCACATCCACGCTCAGGCTTGCAAGCTGGGTAAGTTTTTCCAGATAGCCCCTGCTAGTAACTGGGCCAAACGTTATGACAGACGTTAGAAATAACAAGCAGAAATGCCGTTCAGATGCTGCTTTCAAGCAGTCACATGGGGTAAATTCAAACATTGCAGATACCATTTAAAAATTCAAAGCAGAATTCAAAGGCTACAACAGGGCTCCTTCGTAACTTTGGTAGCTCAGCCCCTTCCCCTTCCTTCCAGGAGCCAAGGATCTGACACGCAGCACACCAGGCGTCACACAAACAAATCCTTTTTTGTTTCAGAGAATGATGATGTGCATTTCATCACCTGTGAGGGGCTGAGTTCAGGCTACATCTCTGTTCAGAAGGTGCACAGACAGGGCAGTGATGCTGCCAGTAAAAGGGAGCAAAGTGCTTCTCTCTGACTCTACATTTAGCACCTAGTGTACGTCTAAGGAAAAGCCGTGGCACTCTGCTAAAACTACAGTTATTGATATGTGGTTGGGTTTTTTAGCAATGTAAATACCTGGCTTATTTCCAAATTTGTGAGCACACTTATAATTCGGAGGATGTGAGATTTTTTCAGTCTTGAAATAATTGAATCTTCTAGGGTACGACCATCTTATCTTTCAAAGCCAGGCTTCGCTGTTGGATGAACAAGCTGAAACCTGCCAAATAAAACCTGAAAAGCACCCATCCTCCAGGAACTCAATTCTCTGATGGTATTCTGGAAGGCAGTAGAGCATACTATCAGTAAATTAAATAAGTTATTTGGTTTCCTTACAGGTGAACCTGATTCCCATGAGGTATCCAGAGGAAGACTGACTTTTACTGACCATATTTAGCAACATTATAATTTTTAGATAGCTCAGGTCAGAAGTCCATTTAGTACAAAACACTAGGATAACCATCAGTATCTGATTTACCACAGGCATTAAAAGTGCCTCTGACCAGTTGTAGCCATCTTCATAAATTCCCTTTCAGAAATCAGTCTCTCTTTCAGGGGAACAGTATTTCTTTCTAGGTTGAGATCTGGGTTACAGTCTGTGACATTTGCCTGAGCAGCTCTAACTGAATTTAGCATCTGCAGTTCTGTTATTTTCAGGACAATTACAGAATTAATGTCTCATAAATGTCAGGATCAAGCTCTCATAAAACATAGGACTAATCATGGAGACAAAACTTAAACCAAAAGAGAACACCTATGCATGCCTTGTCACAAAGTGCCTGCTCATCCTCTAGTAGAGAGATGGGCAAGTTGGTCATAATTTCATGCCTATCCATTCAAATATGAATATTTATCTCCTAAATCAGATCCATCAGTTCGCATCTTCTCCAACTCTTTATCTTGTTAGTTCTTTTCAAACTAGTCAGTCTAGTTTATTCTTCCTCCAAGGAAAAGTGTGCATATTGAATTTTATAAGTTGTCTTTCTGACAGTGTTTCAGGAAGAGAATGCTGTGTTCAGTTTTGGTCCCTGCTATACAAAAAAGACATGGACAGGCTGGAGAGGGTCCACAGAAAGGCCATAAAGATGATCAAAGGCCTGGGAAGCCTGCCATATGAGGAAAGGCTGAGAGAACTGGGTTTGTTCAGCCTTGAGAAAAGAAAGCTTAGAGGAGGCCTCATCATCATGTGCCAGTACTTAAAGGGTGGCTACATGAAGATGGAGACTCCCTTTTTACAAGGAGTCACATGGAAAAGACGAGGAATAAAGGGTACAAGTTACTCCTGGGTACATTCCAACTGGACACAAGAGGACAATTTTTCACAAGGTGAACCATCAGCCATTGGAAAAATCTTCCCAGAGAAGTGATGGGTTCCCCAAGACTGGACACTTTTAAGATTCAGCTGGACAGGGTGCTGGGCCATCTTGTCTAGACCATGCTTTTGCAAAAAAAGGTTGGATCAGATGATCCTTGAGGTCCCTTCCAACCTGGTATTCTACAATTCTATGAAGACAAATTTGCATCAACTACAATACAGTGACATAAACATCTGCAGGAAAGATTTGCTTGGACTATTGACTGAGGTAGGAATACAACTGCAAATAAATCCATACATCATATTTATATATTCACTACACCAATCCTCCCATATGCCATCTATTCTCTATCTTCCATACCATCTCCACAGCCAACAGCATAAGCTTTAGAGAAAGGTACAAGAAACCCATATTATGACCCAAGTCAAAAAATAACTTGCCACTAAACCAATTTACTCCCTAATGTGCTTAAAATACCTTTTACCTTAGAGGTATGGAAGTCATTCAAATCTCCAAATGCATTTATAAAATCCTGCAAGTACTTCAGCTGTTTATGCCTTCATTATCTCTGCAACAATGACACAGAGACAACAACAATAACTTATTCATTCCTTCTTGGCAAGATAATCAACAAGCTGATTATAAGAAAACCTTTCTTGTATAATTCTGGCATTTATATCCTTCCACAGCTGTTCTCTCATTAAAAAGAGCAAACAAATTGGTTCATTTACTTACTTATACAGAAACAGCTTCCCATATCTGTGTAGTTCTGCACCCAGAAGCAGTCAGATCACTTACCTAAGTTTTTTAATTATTATTTTCATAGTACATCTCTATTGTTGTTATAACTCTAATCTCAATGACAAAATCAAACCTAGCTATTTGCGATTAGGAAAATCACAACAGCACTGTGATCATCATCATGTCCCAAGGATATACTCAGGTAAATCCCCACAGGAGATTAAGCTGACTGGCTTGGTGACTCCGTTGGCTGCTCTGTGGCTCAGGTAGCACTTCACTACTCAGTCGGGTGAAGCTACGGGATGGGGAAAGGGACAGGAGAAGTCCCTGGACTATGTTTCTGTGGCCAAGCAAGCTCACAGCTGCTGGCAAATGCACACACAAATCCACAGGGCATGGAGTTTACAGGCCACACCATGCACTTGGGGCTGCCCACGTCCACAGGTACAGTTACAGGTCTGGTGCTTAGAAAGTACCGTACTTAGAAAGTCACATGCTTCTCAGGAATACCATTACTTGTCTTTGTCTAGGGTGAAAATCTGAATGAGAGCAAAGCAAAGGAGGAATGCATGGGCTGTTCCCTGTATGGGATCTTGCCTGGTCCTAACCCTCTCAGAGGTATTGTGACAAAGAGAAGCAGTACTTCCTAAAGGCACAGTAAAAACTCCAGTTAATATACAAGAGGGGGAGATTTTTTTTCATAGTTTATCTATGAATAAATGTGTCAGTTTCCTTTTCAAGAGTGTTTGCCTTTCACAAATACTCAATTTTAAATTAAAAAAAAAAAAATTGTCCAGAAGGTTTGTAATGAGAAAATCTAAATTTATCTTTCAGGTGGATCTAATTTTTTTTATTATTATTATTTTTTTACTTTTCATAATTAAATGGAAAAGAACAGATGTTTTGTGATTGGAAATAAATATGAGAGAATATCAAAGATAAGCTGCATATGAGAAGAGTCTATAAAACTCTATTAAGGTAAAAAATTGAGTTTTTCAGACTTGAATGGACAGAGTTTCCACTTCAACAGGATCCTTCATTTCAGCATAGCATTCAGATATCATACTTTAAGGGTTGAAAACACAGAGCGTTATTTCAGCTTTACTGAAGAAAAAAAAAAAAAAGAGTGAAAAATCACCATGAAATAAACCTGTGGGTAGATTGGGTCACTCCCATTTCACTTTGATTCAGGACACAGAGAAGTGTTTCCTCTCAGGGTTCTTGCTGCTGCCATGCCTGCTGCTGTCAGGAGCAGCTTTTTCAGCTAACATAAAATTCATTCAAAATTAATTAAAGGGTGACAGGCAAACTTGTCTGTATCAGCCATTGCACCTTGCAGCCACTGAAACTTTGCTGCTTATTTTTTAGCAGAGCAGCTGTGAAGACAGCTCGCCCATCTCCTCAGGAGAGCATCACCCTTTGCATTGCCTTAGTCCAGCTCTGTACGAAACCACCTGGAGAGCACACAGCCATCAGCTGCTCCTCGGGCTGGCACAGGACTCTGCTGTCACACCACTGAAATGCCTTTTGCATAGCAGTCGTTAATAATTTGCTGTTTCCAAACCTCGGCACCCTGCACGGAGGAGCCCGCCCTTGCCCAGCGCTGTGCTGCAAACGTTACCCACAAGGAGGAGCCCAATTTACAAATAGTTCATTAAGAAAAAAGACCGCAGCTCCCGGTTAGCCTGCACCCAGGCTAAACTGATTGATAAATAATCACTGCTTGATAAGAGAATCAGTGGAAGGAGATTGACCAGCGAGGGGATTTTTGCCTAATTACATCATCCCAACTTTTCCAAGTTACATGGAGAACAGATGTTTTGTGACTGGGAATGAACCCAAAGTGAAGGAACATCAAAGACCAACTGCCTACAACAAGAGCCTATAAAATCAAATAAAACACCTAACTAATCAAACAGACCAATCACTGCCTTATTTTAGCCTGGTCTGGCTTTTTCTTAAACTCAATCAGTTACGATGCCAAACACATTTTGCTCAGGCAGGAAGGTGTAATAAAGCAAAACTGCTTCCCTGGGAAACACCGGATAATGCTGAAAGAAAACAGCAACGGTTAGTAGAAAGTTTTACACAGTAAAATAAAGTTACTATATGAATGTATTACAGCAGTTTACACTTTGAATTTACAGTGCTGATTTCACTATAACCCACAAAGCTTAGTTTAACTTGGCAATGTCTTTGTAAATAGCCTCATTACTATTTTCTGGCTAAAAAAATCTGTGTAAGAGTAGAACTGACACATTGAGAAAGAAGGGCAAGTGTGCCAAGCGCTTGTTCAGTCATGACTTGCTTGATTTTCAGACGTGCTGAGCCTTCAGAGAGCCATCTGAAGTCAAAAGGGTGCACACACACTCTGAGCCTGTACGGGCATGGGCTTTGACATTGTAATCCAAAGGCTGAGGTTTCCAAACGAAGTGGCCATGTTTCAAAACTTGATTTTTAGCAACTTGCCTATGGTTAACCAGTCATGCTGGCAGAATAAGGAACAAAATCCATATCTGACAACGATTAGTAAAATGCTACCGGGTGCCTCAAGAACCACCAAGGATTTATCTTGAATTCACTTGATCTGAGATTTCATTAAAGATTTTTTTCATGTAAATGGCTGTTAGCTCAATTCTCAGCTCACTTGCTCTCTGTAAAGCAGCATGGTTTTTCTTTCCTGTTTATACGTACCCTGAATTCAGAGTAAGGTGAGTGGTTTCTGTCTTTTTATCTCTGTTGCTATCCTGATGTGATGTAGCATTTCCGTTTTCTTAATTTGCTGCCTGCTCTGCAAAACAAAATTTCCTGCACTGTTGATTAAGACTTCAGAAGAAATCTCAAGGCTATAGTCTTTTTTTTTTTTACTCTTTGCATTATTCAGAAACAGGTACCTTCACAAGAGCCAAGATTGTTTTAATAAAGTTGATTAACCACTGAATTTTTTACATTCTAACAAAACTACGCCACCAGGATATGGGCTGGTAGGTCAACCCAGAAGGGCACAAGCAATCTAGGGGTTACTGGAGTAATTTCTCCTGATCGCAGACCCAGTGAGAGCAAGCACTCTGCTGGATGCCACACCTACCACCAAGGAAGAACTCACTGGGGATGTGAAGGTCAGGGGCAGCTTTCAGCTGCAGTGACCATGAAATGGTGGAGGGATCCTGCAATGAGGGAACAAAGTAAATAGCAGGATCAACCTCTGGACTTCAGGAGAGCAGACTGTGGCCTCTTAGGGTATCTACTTGGGAAAATCCTGTGCAATGCATCCTTTGAGAGAAGAAGGGACCAGGAAAGACAGTTGGTTTTCAAGTATCAACTCCTCTAGCTCCAGAATAATCTATCTTGATGTGCAGAAAATCAACTAAAGGCAGCAGCTGGCTGCAAGGAGACCCTAATGAAGCTCAAATATAAAAGGAAGCATATAAGAGGCAGAGGCAAGGACAGTGACTTGCAAAGAATATAGAAACACTGCCCAAGCACACAGGGACAGGGCTAGGAACACCAAAACCCATCTGGAGCTGAATCTGGCAAGGAGTGTGAATGGCAGTAAGAAGGACTTCTACGAGTGTATCAGCTGCAAAAGGAAGACCAGGGAAAATGTGGGCCTGCTGCTGAATGGGGTAGGAGATCTGATAACAAAGGATATGGAGGAAGCTGTGGTAGTCAGTGCCTTCTTTGCTTTGTTTTTTACTGGAAAGACCAGCCTTCAGGAATCCCATGCTCCTGAAACCTGTGAGAAAGTCTGGAGCAAGAGAAGTGGAAGAAGATCATGTTACGGAACACTTGGGGAAAAAATGAGACATACTGAAGTCCATGGGGCCTCATGGGATGCATCCATGCCTCCTGGGAGTGCTGGTTGATGTCATTGTGAGGCCACTCTCAATTATCTTTGGAAGGTTATGGTGATCAGGAGAGGTTCCTGAACAGTAGAAAAGAGTAAATGTCACTCCTATCTTCAAGAAGGGCAAGTAGGAGGACATGGGGAGCTACAGGCTGGTCAGCCTCATCTCTGTCCCCTGGAGGCTGATGAAGCAAATATTCCTGGATACCACCTCCAAACATCTGAAGGACAAGGTGACTGGGAGCAGCCAGCATGGACTTGGTAACCCCTTAGCCCTATAATATAGCACAGCCATTGCTAGTAACAGGCCATAAGTTTTGTACTGAATTTGCAAGGCCTCAGCACTGAGACTCTTCAGGCTCACTCTGTCCAAACTTCTCTTGACCTGCCTGAAGCTTTGTTTCATGTAGTTTAGCTGTGACAGCAATTTCTCTAACTGACCAGGAGGGTTGAGCAGGAGAGTTTGACTAGATGATCTCCAGAGGTCCCTGCTAACCTCAACCATTCTGCAATTTTGTGAAAATAAACAGCCTGATGAAATTCACCTAAAATTTGCCTCGCATTTAAGAACTGCAAAGCCTATTTTTAAAATCATTTAACTTAATAAAATTTCAAACCCCAATTTCCTCCTTATTCTGACCCCTTCTTTTTTTGACTCAAGTCACTAATTGCAGATCATGAAGGAATGAATAGTAAAGAGCTGATGTAAAATATTTGGGATGAGTTTACTGATATAGAATATTTTATTCAAATTCTGAAGTGACAAAATATTGGTTTAGTGTGACTGAAATTTTAAGAAAAAAGAAAACTAGCAACTAAAGAATTTGTACTACTGCTTTTCTCCACTGCTTCTTTGAAGAGCAATTCAGAAAATTCATTTGTGTGAATGTTTGCAAATGGATTACGCATATGAAAATTAATACACATTTTGAACCCAAGGTGCCTTTTTCAGCCCTTGTAACTTACACTACAAATACATCTGCAAAGACCTGTGTCTTGGCTCAGTCTATTGGTTTTTAAAATCAGGAGTAGATCAAATTAGTATCAATTTGATAAAACATTTTCTCTGTCCTTATTATTAATGACTATTTTTTCTTCTTACCTCCCTTTTACAAGAAAACTTTGAACTTGCAATGGAAAAGATTCATGTTTTGTTGGTTTATTTTCTTTTGTTTTCAGCTGAAACAGGATATTTTACTTCATGTTTTATAAACTTTCATCCAGACCAATAACAGTATAGATAGAATTGCCCATTAAATTATTATGCCCAAGATCTGAGTCAAGTTCTTTTATTATCTTTGGATTTTGCATTCCTGTCCTGCTTTGCTCTCAGGTCCAGATGTATCATTGTCCCTGCTAATCTAATATTCTAGAATGTCACTTTTTGCTTAGTGCAGTCAATAACTGAACAATTCACTATTTCAAAGTCCGAATGTATGTTGGACTTATGTTCCTGGCAGGTTCTGCTCAAGCAATCACATCATCAGTACAGACTTATTCACTGCTCTACTAAACTCCCACCAGTGGAATATTTTTGGAACTAAAATTACCTCGGAGAAAGTTTCAGGAAATTAAATACCCCCAAAAGCCATGTGATAGAAATTTCAGTTCTTTGCGTATGAAGCTGTAGGTGCCAGGCACCATGCAATGCTCACAGTTTTGCAAACAACTCTGTCATCTGATTATTTACTCCCCTTGGTAGTAGTTGACTCAGTTGTCTCTGATGGATCGGCAAGATCTTCGAGGGCCTTGAGGATATTTTGTTTAAGGAATGCACACGATACCCTGTGAGAGCAATTTAAGATAGACAAATGAACTCTCTGTACTTTATCTTCAGGATAGCAGCATTTGCCTGAGGTATGGAGAACTAGAAAAACTTGTTGAACAAGGGAATGCCACAACGATTAGTATTCATTTGGGCAGCAACTGCTGGAGCACATGAGAGCAAAACTTGCATTTTGCATTTTAACAACCATGAAAATTTCAGCATATAGCTGCTTTTAACTGCATCGTAAACCAAACATAACTTTTCATGGTCTACAATTACAGCCTTAGGGTCCAAAAATCTCTGGAAAAATATACAGCCAGCATTCAAATTAGAATACTTTGATAGAAAAAGAAAATGAAGTGACAAACAAAAGAGAATTGAGAAAAATAACCCTCACCAGGCTGTGATAGAAAAAAAAGACACAATGGATTATCGACCGTGTGTTATCCTTGGCAATGCATTAAAGCGGCCAAATGAACTGGTGTGCCACTTCTGTTCTTCCTTCTTTTCAATGGTGCTCCTCAGCTCTGGTTTTCATTTCTTTACTCAGTCTTTCTTATTCTTTTTCCTTCCTTCCTCACTCAACAGCTTCCTTTTTCTCTTCTGCACTGGGGTGCCATGACACTGTAAAGATCAGAAAGGTACTGTTTTGTAATGTGCACAGTCCTCCATTTTTAAGATTCCCTGCACCCATATATTTGTCTTGATGAGTTGTGTCTCTGTTTTCATGTTTGCACAAAAACAGTAAAGTAAACCTCATTAAAAAAATCAAAACAGCAGCACTTGTACTTCGTTCAGTTTGCTTTTGCTTTAAGCAACAGTGCTTTTGGTCTTCAGCTTAGGCATTCACCCATTTCTGATCTCACATGCAGCCTGCTGGGGTTTTTTTCTGAGCAGGACCAGGACACCAACCATAACTGATACATGATCTTTCTCTTCATAGCTCTCTCTGGTATCATTATAGATTATTGTCCTGCCTTCTGCACATGTTCTATGACACACATGTAAGTTTTCTTTCATGTGTACAATTTCAACTTCAAAGACATATTATGACATGATTTTTTTCCCCCTTATATTTTCCTATTTATTCTGAATTTTTTTTTTTTTAGGGTTCACATTCATTGTATTTCTGTGTACTATTGAAAAACTACACTTTCTGTTGCTGTTCTGGACCTGTCTCCTAACTACTCACAGCCATTTCACTCATTGCCTCACATATCATGATGTGCTTTTTCTGTGTCTTAGCTAGACAGATATTGTGTTATATATAGATATTTTATTTATTTATTTATTTTTAAGTTAGCTGCTGCACCAAGCTCAGGAAAGCTTCGAAGCACCCTTCCTGCTGGTACCCTGGGAACGCTTGATCTCATATCAAAGGGACTTTCATGATTCCCTGACTTCAGAACTAAGCTTTTAATCTCACAGCTGTGACGCGCTTCAAAAGCTCCTGTGAGCTGCTGCATCAGTAAATAGGGCACGTAGCATTCTGATCTTTCTGT
This sequence comes from Antrostomus carolinensis, assembly GCF_000700745.2. NCBI lineage: Eukaryota > Metazoa > Chordata > Aves > Caprimulgiformes > Caprimulgidae > Antrostomus > Antrostomus carolinensis. The sequence continues at coordinate 27,255 of NW_010301488.1, forward strand.
TTTAATACAGGTTAGCAAATACAGCATGCACCAAAATCATCTGAGTTGTGGGGTTTTTTACCATTTTTTTTTTTACCAATTCAATAATGATATATTCCAACTGTTTGAACCCTTGTCATAGCTCAGGCAATTTTAATTCACAAAATGTTGTTTGCTACAGTGGCTTTAAAATGCAGCAATATCACCTTGACTGCTTGACAGCTACCAGCCTGGAGGGCTTTTATTATTTTGGGGGCCTAATCTTGTATTACTTTCTCTCCTCCTCGTACTTTTCGGTCTGTTGGATTTTCACAGTTAGTCTCTTACATACTCTTGACAAAGTACCAGGAGTAGTCATTAGCCTTCCTCAGCTGTAAGAAGTGCATATCATATATATAGATTCTATAGATTCTTTTCACCTGCTTGAAGATGATTTGGTATGAAGTTATATAAACATGGCCCAAATGTATTTAAAAAAATAAAAATAAGAAAAAAGAAAGTGTGAGGTGTTGGTCAGAAACACCCACAATTTTATTTTGTTTATCTACCTTTCTGACATTGAGCTAGATGGCTTTTCAGACCCTTTCATGTCAGTGTTTACTGAGCACTGAATGACATCTAGACAAGATTCACCAGCTCAGTTTGGCAGAAGTCTGCCTTCCATTGCCATATTAACATCCTGCAAAACTGCCTGCTAGAAGACTCTTCTCCCTTCCACGCTACCAGCTACAAGTTAGGGGCTTCTCCTTAATTATTAATGGATTAGCTTTTTTTACAGGACGGACTATTGTGATAAAAAGGCATTTTCTCCACAATTTAGGAATTTGTTTGTTTTTCAGATAAAAGGGAACTATGTAAAGTCCTGGATCATCTTTTCTATACAGCAGTTCTTAGGATCGAATTTTGTAGTAGAATGAATAGAAGAACATAGATTCCTTCCATCAATTGTGCTGTATGCTTTGCTTTATAGGTTCCTACTCATTCAAGCTAGAAGGAATACTGAAACCTCATCACTTGCTTACAACTGTTAAACACTGGCAGGGCTCCGTAACAGGCAAAATAAAGGGAGTTCTTGGTGTAATTGCAACCTGGGGCTTGACAGCCATATCCTACACACTACTCGTGTAGGCCAACACAAGAATATAAAGAGGACACTGGGCTTTGAGATGCACCTCCATATACTTAAAGGACCAAAGGGCAAAAACAGCCCCCTAGGACAGGGCTATTTGCAGGTATGTTAGGTGCAACACTGAATTAAAAACCCTAGATACAGTTGTTATGCAGATATGGCAGATGCAAAAACTGCAGGACCACTGTATCCTGGAAGAAACTGGAAGGGAAGGATGGTATTTGCCTCCAGAAAACACCTAAATGGAGATGTCTATATGTGAACAAGATGACTAAGCTCCTATTACACTCAACGGAGTTTAATGTAGGAGTGGAGTATGCTGAACAGCTACTGAGACTCCACAGCATGCACTGAATACAGCCCCACCACCTCTCATAGGAGCTTCAACACCCAGTGTGCAGGCACTCACACAGAAGTACCCAAGGTTAGGTGCCTTAAGATAAAGCTGGTAAGATATCCACACACAACAGATAGTGACTATGTATATGTAGGAAAACACTGAGTTTTGGAGGGACATTTGAACTACTCCCAGAGTAGCAGAGCTGTACTAATATAACACACTGTACAGATTAATACATCTTGCTTCTTAGTACAAGTAATAAATCCCTGCCGAGCACTGCTGTGCTACAGCTAGGTCTGATGTACAGCAGCCAGTTTCTGTTAAGAGATGAATAAAGATTTACCTTACCCCTACTAAAGGAAGCTGCTGCAAGGGAAGCACCATTCACTCCTCTCCCAGCTGTCTAAAACTGGGAACACTGACTGATTACAATTAGCCATTTTAATCAACTTGCATATAATCCACAGAATCCTGGAAAACAGTATTGTTATATTAGCCCAACTGTTGAGCCACAACAGTGGACAAAGAAGTATCCAGGATGGGCAACATGGAACACCTGAAAAATTAATGATTATATGCTTGCAACAACTCTGACAAAGACCAAAGTCATAGGGAGCTGACTCATTGCATTAATATACAGAACTTCTGAATTAAACCGGGCTTAATATGTGGTTGTGCCTCAGCTCATGGAGTGCTTTCCTGTTAACGTCAATGATTTCCCTGTTTTTCATTAGGCGTTTTTCCTGTCTTTCAACATCATGTGACATGACAGACCTAATTGGATTAATTTTGCAATTAAGATGTGAGGCAATACATCAAACGCTACCCTCAAGTACAGATATAGGACACTACAACTGAACAGTTTGTTCATGATGCTATATAAAAATGGTTTGGCATTGGCAAATTTTATTAAATAGGATTTCCTAGCTAGGAAATCTAGTAGTCTATAAATCAAGGATAATTTTCCTGTTCAAAGAAAGATCCACCATGACGACAGCAAACAGCCTGCTGCATAAAAAATCCCCTGCAAAATGTAAGACTGTTTACTTACTTATTCAGACTAGGAACCATAAGAAGAGATATACACATGGCTGGTTTTTCCACCCTTTCCCCCTCCCTCCCCACCACAACACAAAATTAGATGAAAAGAATATAGAGAACTATCCCAAAATAATCAGAAGTCCAGAGCCACTCTGCGTATTTGTACCGTGTGGTCCCAATTTTTTGAGGGTAGTAGCTTTTTAGTCTACTCCTTTTATTTGTTAAGGTTAAAAAACCCCCCTTTTCCACAAGCAAAATAAAGTACCTGGCTATCACACTGTACTGAATGGTGCCTGTGTTTTCTTACGTTGTTTAATGTAACCCTGGAAAGCATCACAACTGATTAGGTGAGTCATTTGCAATAAATCCAGTTTCAGAAGATTTGCACACTGACCAATAAATGAGACAAGTTTGTAGTTGTTTTTTTTTACCCTCAGACCTTGCAGCACAGATGAGAACAGACCATTTATCCATCTCAAATTGTTTTTGTTTTCACCACACAATACTCTTGCCAATTTATGCTCAATTTGTGATCCAATTATGAAAGTCAGGTTATCCTTTCACACTCCCAGCAATTTATTATTAAAATATATGAGCAGCAAATAAAACAGAAGGTATAACCAGCATAATAAGCAAAGAGAATAGTCTTACCTATTGCATTCCAAATATGACCCTGGGCTTACCACCACATCAGTGGGGTGGGCAATTTGTTAGTACTGAAACCTGTCACGTGGGCTTTCGACTTCAGTTCTTCCACTTCAGTTTCTTCCATTGAAACAACCAACTATGTACAATTGACATGGGTCATGCTTCAGCATTCACATGGATGGGAAGCCAAACAGAAGGACCCAAATTCAAACTGGTTTGTCCATTTAAAGGATTAAATACAAGAGTTGGTCTATCTTTATTTTCCTCCTCCCTTAAGAACCAACTTCCCACAGTAAAAGCAACTCAGGAACTAGTTCCAAGTTTTGGCTTTTACCAGAGAACAGTTTTTTAAGAAATTAGCCATTAATAATGTTTAATATCCAGCTGGTAGTGATAGGATAAAAAAAAAGTGAACCTGTGTGTTTCCTCCACTGCACAGGTATTTGATCATAAAACATTTTTGTGTTTAATTCTAAACTACGGGCTAATTAATACCATATTTTTAAAGGAATAAGCTACAAGATATAACTCCCCAAGACTTGGTAAATCTGGCTAACACTAAACTGAAAAATACTCTACCAATCAGTTTGCATAGATTGTATTTGGCAACATGCTCCTGACAAAGGGACAATATCTACTTGTTTGCACAGCAATTAAATATGTTGTAGGTGTTCATTAAATTACTTAATCCACAACACATCATCAAGCCTTCTTCCTGCACAAATACGTCAGTGCTAGGAAACACAATACATTCACTGTTGAATAAAAAAAGCAAAACAAAACAAGAAGGGGGAAGATCCTGAAACTAAAGGCATTTGACAAAGGAGGGCTTTCAAATGAAAATGGAAAAAAAACATAACAGTTAATCTAGCACAAGAAATCAGCAATGCACTCATGCTAACGCTCACTTCATTTTAAGCACATCTGTTTTAACACAGGGCCAAATACACTTCAATGAAGCATCTCCTTAACTTCTGTACATAAGCCTCCAAACAGAAGAGAAAAAAGCATCAGCCAAAACACTGCTTGGGGAACGCGACCACACTTGAAGGCAGCTCTCAGCAGGATACAGATTATCATCTCTGGAGACAGACACTTTGGACTTTCTCATTTTGTTAAGTAAACCTGATTTCTTCATTGTAGGTATAGCAAGATAAAGACACCAATCTGCAGCATACCATTTAGCACACTAGAAGAAAGCTACTTCTCCTCCTACTCATAGGTTCTGCTTCATTCTAAGCTTCATGAAATTAAAGACAGCATTTTGGCCAGATCTTGCAAGTCCACCAATTTTGGTTTTATTTATACGTTACTGAAAAACAATCAGGAGCTGCACAAGTTTCATACATAGGATCAAACACAGCAACTACAAGAATGACTGCCCTGGCATCCCAATATGCCTTCTGCTAGCACTCTTCTCCGACTGCTGTGCAGCAGCACTGACGGTGGTGTGCAGCAGTCTATGCTCACAACGGCCACTGGTACCAGTCAGATGATATGTATTTATTAAGTCATGGAACCAGATGGACTGTCTGCATCAGGAAGCTTAGGACACAGTAGAGGGTTAGAACCAGAAACCTGAATTATCCATCTATGCCAGGTAATCTCATTACAGAGGAAGAACAGAGCAGCCTAACCATTTTGCAGAGCATTTATCAGAATTAGTTACCAGGCATCCTCTCACTTCAGAATTGCTCTAAGTACAGGGAACAGAGCTTAAGAGGCTAATTATAAATAACATTTCACAATAAGACTATGCATCTTGCTGCATGTATCACACTTCAAGAGTCTACTGCATGCAAAACTCAGCCCTGCAATAAGGAAACAAGTGGAAAGGGAAAATATTTTAATAAGTTCTGTACTCAGTCATGTACATAGAAGGCAAATGAAGAATATGGAGTTATAACAACAGCAGTTGTAAAATACCATCAAAAGCAAATATAATGCACATACCATTTTAAACACAAGGGAGCAGTTAACAGAGTCTTAAGTTGGAAGCATAGACTAAGATAATATCTCCCACTCCTCTCTTCCCTACTATTACTGTTAAACAGTTCTGCTGACACATTCATCTAGAACAGTTTTAAAGGTTTAAAGGTGAACTTGAAGGCTTGTGTTGACTGTCAAGATTCAGCCGTCATTCTGAGCTAAGCCATGTATTTGCAGCTCTGAAATCCTTATTTGGAAAAATAATCACAGCATCCTTCTTACATATTTATCAGCCACACTTTCTGCAATGCAACAAGTTTGGTAGACAATGCAAACTGAACATGTCCTCTGCCTGTGGCAGAAGAGCAGTTTTTCAGTTTACCATCAACTATTTCTTATGCCATTTTAATCTGCACAGAGGTATTTGTTTATTAAATGTTGCATTTCTCTACACAGTGTATGGTCCACAGCTTAGTGACCTCCACTTATGCTGCTTTATCTGCAGCACTACCCCTGAAGGTACTCATGAGATGATGGGAACAGAGGCATGCAGTGACACTGATGGGAAGATGTGAGCTGTGCTGCCAGGGGGCGGCAGCACCAGCACACCTGATGCAGGCACTCAGGCCTCACAGTGGCATTTAAGAGCTCTGAAGTTCAACTCTCAGTCTGTTTCCATTTATACTTTGCTTTGTTTGGCTATCTGGTCTATTCGTAACAGAGATTACACAACAGAACACATTCTTGAAATACACGTAAGCCATAAATTTCATGCCTAGCAGAACAGCTATCACATTAATCCAATACACATGGATTTCTGTGTAATTGATCATTTTATTAGAATCTGTTAAAAGATATTTGTTCAGATCAC
>NW_010301488.1:33221-40645 GCF_000700745.2 Antrostomus carolinensis
CATACTGAGCAAGTCTCCAAGCAATACATAAATATTATTTTGTCTGACCCCATACATATGCATCTTTACTACAAAAAGTAGTTTTTCCTCAATAGAAGTTGTATCCATGGGACCAATGTTAATTTATTCTAGCTATGACTTGTACCAAATCCATACCAATAATCATAGGTTAAATATATCAATACATGTAACAGAGCTTTAACAGTAAAAAAGTAAGAAAGTTAAATACTGCAACAGCTTAGATACATACTGCATTTGAATGACAGAACACACAGTCTACTGACCTAGCTAATGATACAGTCACCAAAGCACAACGTACAAAAGCAATGTCAACAGCCAGTACTTGTCAAAGCATTTTAGAGTTCTCCTTTCCCTTCAAATAAAGAAGGGTTGTGCACATCTTGAATGTGAACTTAAGTATCATTAACCTTACAGCAACATTGATCCTGATATTTAAGGCTGGGTAAAGAAACAGACATACTAAAGCTGCAGGCCACTAAGTACACATAGCATCCGTGAGTTTGAGGAGTCAGTGTTTACTATAGCACAAGTTTATTGTTCAAACTAAGTGTACCCCATGTAACAGGAGCATTAATTGGCAATATTTGTATTTAGTAGAAAATGCCACATTACTCAACCAAAATAAGCTAGGTTTTTAAAGTGTTGATTTCATTAGCTATGATGAAGGCTAGGGAGGTATTTTAACTGAAAAACCTTGGTAAAGTGAAATAAGCTGACCTGTCATTGCTCCCTAGAACGCAGGAATCAAGTTACATGTGCTCACTCAGTCCTCAAGGGCTGGTATTTCAGCCAGCATTTGAGTTTTTAACCTAAGGGCAGGTTAAAATAAATCTGTATACAATGCAACATACCTAAACCAGAAGCAACAACAATGGATAAATTAGTTGTCAGACCCTACTTTTTACAGTTACAAGCCCAACAACTTTAGGCACACAAGTTACAGCCAGTCTTTTAAGTTCAAACTCAACCACTGTAAGCCAGAGAGACCCATTTCAGAGACTGCTCTGTGATAGCACTCTGACCCATATACCACCCGCCCAGAAATACAGAGCTGCTAATAAGAAAGTTTATAGAAAAAGACATTAAATATACATATGCATGCCAGTTAGTTGTTAAACTAAAACACTAGTTACAAACCATACTTCTTTATTTGTAATTTGTAGTTTTTAACCTGACTTATGAGTTCAAGTGCAAGACATTCAATAAATGACCATTTGATATAGCCACAGAGAAAATGAGTGCAAATTACAAAGCCACAAAGAGGTTTGCAATGATTCCTGATCTTTTCAGGTGAAAATTTATTTACCAGGTAAGTAACACCAAACAGGGGTGGAGTCCATGAAGGACATGACCTTTAGGAAAGGCAACACAATCTTGACCAACATCACTGACTTTTCGAAAAGTCTGAAAGTTTCTTCATACTGCAAACTGAAGTCCTCCACAAATCTGGTATTTTACTGCATGTTGTAATGTATTATTGCCCTACAAGTTGTGCAGAAACCCACAGCCAAGAAACTACTAATGCACAAGAAGTTTAAAAGTCACCATGCACAAGATATGATTAAGCTGTAACAGAATCTCAGGCATTGACTATGGCTTAGACCTGCATTGACAGTCAACATTTGGACAAACATCCTTAAGTGAAGGACACTGTCTATATGAAACTGAGACAACTTTGTTACACTGAAGACTTGGTTAAAGTGACCTGCTTCAAAGAAACATTAGACATTATATTCACAAATAACCATATCTACTTTGCAAGAATTAGCCCTGTAAGAATTCAACAACACTCCTTTTTACTCATCTTTTCTTTAAGATAATGTGTAGCTATTTACAGATATTTATAAACAGGCTTTGTTTCTTGATCAGCCAGATCTTTGATAGTTAATTCTTTATCCTCCTTCCCTCCCACATCCAAATTTGCCAAATTCAAGACATTGTTCTAGCAGCATTCATTAAACCAATAGTGCAAAGTTATTACAAAAACCTCTTTTCCCAAGCTGTGGCATCCTCGTCAAGTTTGTACTGGGTCAATAGCACTTCCCATGTATTTAGAGCTCTGGGGGAAGGCAGGAACAATAGATATGCTGAGTCTAGCAAGCAATCAACTTGTTTGCAGAGGGTTTTTTGGGGTTTTATTGTTGGGTGGTTGTTTTTTATTTGCTGCTCATACTGGCCATTGTTACAGCTTTGGTAACTAGTTCACGACACTCCATTCACAGTTCCTCATTCTGACATGCACCTATAACATGCGAGTTGAACTGCACCACGATAATTGTGATGTCATCTCTATACATTCGAGCCAGCTCTTCTGGAAGACTAAGCATCTTGGACAGTCGCTCGTGATCCACAGTGCCAAACTCGTTGTTACCCACTGCGTGACGTATCAAGTGAGTAGCTGCATTCTGATCTTCAAACACTGAAGAGATTCTCGCTCTCCTTTCAGTTAAGAGACCATGCATCTGTCCCAAAGTTACCTTGTAGCCACCAACAGCTATTGGCTGCTGATGGTGAACACCAGTGAGGTACTCCCCTACAATTCTAGCCACATCTTGCCTGTGCATCGTCTCCCACAGCCCATCTGTGGCCAAAACCAGGAATTTATCCTGCGGCCGTAATTTGTGGTATATGACTTCTGGCTCAGCTGTGAGGTATGGGGGAGTGTGATAGTTTGGAGGAATAAACTTTGTATATTCATTGTCATTCAGCTGATCTGGGCCTGATTCTACTACTCTCTTCTGTAATTCAATACTCCATTTAAACTTCACATCACCAAAAGCTCTGAAAGGCATCAGGAGACCTAAGAGACGATCCTGTTTCACAAGACTTTTCTCTTCAGACTTTGGATGCTCCATCTTCACACGTTTCACTTCACATTCATTTTGTGCATTGTGGTCATAGGACAGATTAACTGCAGACCAAGATCCATCTTCTTCCTGAACCCCAAGCATTGCCCTACTGTCACCTGTATTTGCAATGTGCAAGTCAACACCATCCACGTGGGCCACACAGGCAGTTGCACCAGAAAATGCTACTCGCAGTACTAGGTAGTTGAGAAAAGAATTGGGATCTCCTACTTGAGCTTCCAAAGAAATGTCATTATCAAGCCTCTTAAAAGCATTAATTAAAGCTTCTTTCACATCAGTAGTCTCTCCACTGTTGAGATCAATCAGCTCCTGCCAGTAAGTTCTTAGACTATTGAAGTAAAGCTTGGAAGCTTCTTTGCTAAAATAATCATTGGGATGCTTGTGCCACTGTAAAATGGGCAACAGAGCTCTGCCACTTTCCACAGCATTTTCTATTTCAAGTAAAGTCTCATGAGGTAACAAAGAGACAGCAATGTAGTAAAACAGTCTTTCACTGACAGCTTGAGCACAAGCACAGCCTGCATGGCCATCAAACACACCCAGAAGCATCCCTCTTGTCTGTAAACAAGTGGCAGCACTCCTCCGGTCTTCTATCGGAGCATTAGCAGGTAACTGGTTGCTATCGAAGCCAAGAACAGAACTTACATTTTTACCGTCAAACTCTGGGACTTTGAAACTGTATTCATTTGCCTTCAAAATGCTGTTGACCTGTGGAGGAGTGAGGTAAAATCTCTGTGGTGTAGAAGCATAATCTCTTGCATGAATAAAGTGATTAAAGTTCTCCTTTGGCCTATAAAGCGCCGCAAATTTCCTCTGAGGTGCACATCTGAAGTGATTGTGGGCAAAATGAGATGATAAACAACACAGATGTTGATGGTGGCAGTAACACACAGTACTGCATATTCTGCTAATGTCACAGTTACGAATCAATGGGAACAGATGAGCTGGTGCTGGCATGGCATCAGACAACAATGGTAGCCTGGAGCTTCGGACTGGAATTGCTGAAAGACAAGAGAACAACTATGTTTAGGGGGAAGCTAACAGATTTTTCCCAGAACTCTGTGTTAAGACATTTACAGCCACTAGCAAAGTTGCTTATTATATGGAGTTAATAGCTTCACAGGTCTTGAGAAAGAAAAGACATTTAAGAGGTGCTTGTTTATATTCACTACATTGGGCTATAACAAAAAACCTATACCATACTTAAGTTCAACATGGATATTTTAGCTTTTATACCCACTTAGATAGCAGGCAGGCAGTGAAACCATCATCCAGACAGACAATGCAGCTTCAGACAGAACTTAGACCACAGTTAGTGTGGAAGCACTCTACAGTACTGCCACTTTCTACAAGACTTTTATTGAGATTTGTTTTCCTGCTGATTTCCCAGCTGATAGAGCCACATGTGGCACTCTGGGAGGAAAACTGTCTTTCTACAATGCTGAAGAGATAAAGCATCTGACAGTAAGATTCAAGAAACAACTTTGAGATGACATACAACTGAGTTCAAGACAAAGATGGTTTGGACAATGAAAGCAAGCAGTAGGTCATAGACAGTACATACTCTTCAGGCAAGCACAAGTCAGTAGCAGGTTTTGTTTCTTCTCCCCCCTTTAACATGCAAAACTTTAAACCATGGTATACATTCACAAAATAGCCACAGCAGTTTATGCAGCAATTTTCTAGCTTATTAGATAAAATACCAGAAGTAGAAAGCAGACACATCTCTCCTACCAGCAGCTCATATAACCCCAGTAAATTTTCAGATTAGAAATTGCTTTAAAAATCTACTTAATTGAAGGACTACATGCAAGCTGTGCTTGCTTCCATAGCTAGGAGAGCCCTGCACTACAGTCTAAAGCTAGTTCAGTTTTAATATAAACTACAAAGTTGAGCCTCCAAGAAAAGTATTCTACTACTTTTTGCCACATCTAAAAAGTTTCCTTATAATTTTTCATTCCTCTGAAGAAAGACAATTCTAACATACTCTTCCTTGTCTCCATTTACATACCCAATCAGCACATTAGTGCGAGTGCCTCTTAAATCCCTTATTCACTATGCCTCACTATCAGGAAGTCTTTTACAATGTCATACTTGAGAAAACAATTCCATAGTGGAAAAAAAATTGAACTGTGTCTTGTGGGATATGCACACAGTTAAGGGGAATTCAGTTTTCTCTTTCCAACTTTCACAATCAAGTTTCACCATGAAAACTTATTCTCAGAAACGACCATTACAAATTATCTTATACAAGGCTTACTGCAGCCATAAGTACTAGTCTATCAGCACCACTGAATCTCAGCCTTAATTGTTCTACTGAAAAGCTGTATGTTGCTGTGATTTACAGGTGCTCCAGTCACTAAATTGATTATATTTTTCTTTTAGCCAAGGAGGCATACCAGTATTTCAGATGCAACACAAACCCTATAAAATACACAGTAAACACCAATACTCAATCTAAAGGATCATGCAACATAGCAAGAACCGTATTCTGCAATCACCCTATTCTGTAAGCTTTCTACAGCTTCTGCCACAGGATTCCAGTCACTTGGATCAGCTGAGAGGTGTCTGGAAATACATGAAGCTTCACCCCATTCTCTGCGCTGCAAAAGGAGGAAGCAAGTCACATTTTTTTCCCTCCAAGCTTGCTTGTTCTCCTTAAGTAACCAGGACTAAAGCCTGTTTCTCTGTTATAAGATACATAAGCGCTGAAAGCAAAGTAGAATTCATGTTTCTACCACTCCAGTGGCTTCCTAGCATTAATGAGTGGCTGCCAGTCTTGAGTTACAGTGACAAAAAAATCTTGTCCACTGATCTCTCCCAGGTCTCCCACTGACAGCTATGAAGACCAAACTGGTCAGTTTTCTGTTGTTCAGCTCCCAGGAAGAGCTCTGGTTGTAGTCCTGTGGACCATAGGCAGCTGTCCAGACACTCAGCAGCAGTGTATTGGCTTGAACTTCCAGATACAACCTAAATCTACGTTAGTCATTTGCTTCCCAAAAAGTCTACTTCTTCAGCCCAGGCTTCACATGCATACAGCATGAGAAGTAAACTGCCACTCCAAATACAGATTTTTAAATCTATTCACTGCCTTCTAATTACAAGGGAGCTATTTTGGTAACAGGTATATTTCTTCACACAACATTGAAAAACAACAATTTTGCCTACAGAATGGCAGGTCTCAAGGCTCTACAGATGTGCCTAACCTACAGCAGCACCTCAGATTCAGCACTGGTCTCCTGTTAGGCTCCAACTGAATCAAGTCCTCCTGACTGCTAAGCATTTGTCTTCAGCGCTGACCCATATGTGGTGCCACAACAACTGTTTTGACAGGTCTGCTGTTGATCCATGATGAAGCAAAAATACAAACTGACTGCTGTTATAGTGGTTCTCCAATGCCACCAGAGGATATTTTTCTGGTTTTTAGTAATTAGTTTATCAACTATTACATGAAATCCAAGACGAAGTACTAAGAAGTTGGCCTCAAATTTTCCACAGCCTGTATCATTTACAGTAGATCCATGTCAGCTTAAGAGATCAGTCTGTTTGACATACCAGATTTAATAAATCTTAGTTGATTAAGTAAAAGAGAAATTCCAGGTTTGTCAACATGAAATGAAATTATTGTAAGTCTCTCCCTTTTAAACCCACAACATGGATGCCTCAAATGTAACCAGACACTCCAACTAGCCCTTAAATAATTACTTCAAGATCTCAAGTTCATTATGGTTGATCAAGGGATGTCAGAGAAGGAAAAAAGAGATTAAGTAGAAATTTTACAATCCAATCAAGATTTGTCAAGAGATTAGAACCAAGCCAGTATTAAATACCTCTCCAAGCCCAGAACAGGGGACAAATGCTACTTTTCAGGCTATGAATATAATATGGCCAATAATGAGTCAGTCAGTCAATTTACAGGTTTTGTAGCACTACACTGATAAAATGGGAAAAATATTAACCCTTGCTTTAACAAAGGCTTGTTATAACTGTACTATTAAGGCAAACTGATGCTGCACAGACAGGTTTCTCCAAAACACCTGCCTTAACTGTGACAAAGACACCCATGGCTTCAGAAAAAACACTTACCCCAGGTGCCTTTCAGACACTTGACAGGCCTGAATGAACCAGCCTGTTGGAGAGCACAGGAGGGGGGAGAAGGAGCAGGAGCAAGAAACATTCAACACAAGCAGAACCGTTAATCCTTCCCTCCGGCCAGGTCTCAGCCCTCGGACACAGCCCAGCCTGGCAGTCCCTTCCCCGGGTCCCTTCCGACCCCCGAGCCCGGCGCTCCAGCGAGATACCTACCGATCCGCCTGGGCCCAGGACACACACACATTCTCCTGTCACAACAAGAAGCCGCCAACATCCACAAAGCAGAAGCCCGGGGGCGGGGGAGAAGCAAGGCAGAGAGTTTGTTAGAGAAGACGGAGAGCTCCAACACGGAGGGGAGACGACAGAGAGAAGGAGACACGCACACACGCACGCAGCCCGCCTGCGGCCGCCCAGCGATGGGAGCGGGCCAGCCCCGCAGCGGCG
>NW_010301489.1:0-59424 GCF_000700745.2 Antrostomus carolinensis
TCCAATCCGCAACATTCTGTGATTCTGTGAAAATGAAGGATGATAGGTTTCAGTACTTTTACGACGAGTGGGAGAAGATTTCAGAGAAGGGCTACAATAAGATTTTTAATGCTCTTTACTTACTGAATCAGTATCTTTTTTCCCCCATTGGTTACTTGCTGATTGCTGAATATTTGCCCTTTGTCCCTAATAATTATTTAATACAATTAAAAATACACCATCAGGGACATAATTTTTATTTCCCCTATTAGTTATGCTTCTGCTGAGTGCACTGTTCACTAGTGGGTACTAGCATGCTGTTTTACAGGAGAAATGACACAAAAGGGGCACACATTTTCATTAGAAATGCAATTATCAGGCTGGTGGTTGATGGTTTACTGCTCCTTTGGCCCACAATTTATTATGTAAGACAGAAACTGGAGTAATATGTTTTGATACATCTGCCTCAGCCCAGCAAACTTTTAAAGTCCATGGGTGTTCTGCCCTTGACCTCCTCCTGAGCTGAATATAGAGTACTTAGCTGGTGGAATATCACTAGCATCTTGAGATCTACAGATAAAAGCCATTAGAGTGGGTCTGGATATAATCACTTTTGGCTTTGCTTTAGTTACACAGTGAAATACTCTTTTGGTGGTGTATCTGTCCACTTTTGACTTCTCAGATCTTTGAATTAAATCCAGGCTAAATTGTTAGTCATGAAAGTCTTTTACCTCCTGGAGAAGAGGGAAGGTAGGAAAGGACGGGAATCTTTATTTTCTGTGGTTTTTGTCAGATATCCTTTCCTTAGGAAGGAAAATCAGTGTTCAGAGGTTGGATTAGCTCATCAGTTGTAACGGTTCTGTTTAATCCATGAGAACAGTTGGATGGCAGTCTAATGTTAATATGACATAGTGCTGTACTACGCTGTAAATCCTGTAGGCATCCTTCTATACTGTGTGTCTGCAAACAATTAATGTTTTATGCAAATGTAAGTATGCAAGCAGAAGTGCCAGGCTGTGTGCTTCTCTGCCTCCTAGGATAACCCTGTGCTCCTCAGCTGGTACTTACTATCTGAAATGCTATGATAATTTCTCATTGTGTTACTTGAAAAAGGCAGAAAGGATACTTTCAGAAAATGCACTAGAAGACCTTTTTCAATATGTTGGGTTCCAAGACAGCGTTAGCTCCACTGAATAGTGAAAGTAATAGGGATTGCTCAGCCTGCCTTAAGGCCGTGACAAAACTATAATCTGTTTGTTGATAATTCTGCAGCCCTGTAAAGCATTCTCATTTGCTCCTACTGAAGAATAGCCCTTTTTGGAATAACAATATACTAATTTCTCTATGTTTAAATAAGCTATAAGTAGTTAAAATAGAAATCAGCCTAAATAAAATAGCTTCTTAGGCTATTGCACACCCATCAAAGTAAACTGGAACTCAACAGATCAATAGTTAAATAACATTAAAAACAGTTTTGAGAAAAAATAATAACTGACTTTGCCATATGCTTCATTTGCTTACTACACTATCTTCAGAGTGAAGCACAATCACTGTTCATAGAGAAGCTAATTATCCACTGTCAGTTAAGCCCTCAATAACTGATCTCTTGACAGCTGGTAATAAGTCCCGAACTCCATTGGAAATTGCATTAAAATACATGTTTATCTACTGGAGAAAGACAGGAAGAACAGCTCACACATTCACCAAACACTACAACTAGCAATGATTGCCTTCTTCAAGATAGCTTTCCATGCACATTTCGCTTCAATTTTGGATTTTCCTCTTTTCTGACTACTTAATGCTTGCACATTTCGAATCCCGCATGATGAAAACATAGCTTTGGCTTTTATATTCTATCTTCAATGAATATATGAAACTATGCTCCAACAACCTGGTGATTTTTGCCTAAATGTTTGTTTAAAGTTACCTTTTTGTTGAGTTTCACTGAGAAACTACAGGTGTCAACTAAATTTTGCATTTGTTAAAGCAGGTAACAAGGGATGTAGGAAATGGGAGAACTGATTAGAGAGTCCAATAGCACACTGGTATCAACTCTTCCAGGTTACAAAACTGTTCCATCTCTAAGGTTTAGACCACAAAGAAGCAATCTGTTTTCCCAGATGAGCTCTATTTCACCTCACAGCTTTTCTCTTATGCTTTGATCTGCCCTGATGGCCAGTATATACTGTTCTTAAAGCTTTTTGCAATGTAACTACTGTAAGAACTACTTTGTAGATGAAGATTTGGAAGTCAAAACTCATTTAGATTTGTTCCTTTACCACAAAAAAACCCCAAACCAAAAAGCTGGTGAGTGACAGAGGAAAACAGAAATATGATGAAAAGGTTTTTATGACTGTTCTTGAATATAAATAAATATATAAGCATATAGTGCTTGTTTTGGGAGAACAAGAGGACAAAGTCATGATACTTTAATTATATAAAATCATGTGATAAAATAACAGGATCTATTCCATGCAAGTTCTAAATGGCAGGTGAATGGGGCAAGTCTTGGCTGACTTTCTGGTGACTAATTGTAACTGTTTCTGCAGTAATGAATTCTCTCAATAAATACACACTGCTGAAAGGGTTCCTCATTGTTACCTTTCCAATCTTGGCTCAGACAGTTCTTCATTGTGTGATCTAAAGACCAATTTACTGACCAATTCTGTAACAGCTCAGTAGAAAATTTACCACTCAACTTCAAAGGCTGAAGATTCTAAAGTTCTTTATGCCCTAATTTGTTCTTTTATAAAGTTTGTTCTAATATTTCACAGGGATAGTATGAATTGAATTAATTAATGGGAACAAAGTATATTTGTAACTTTGCATTTAAAGACCTGCTCCATATCTGTCTATCTTGTTCTCCAACATAGAAGTATTTAAAGTCTTTGACATTATTATACACAAAGGAGGAAATTAAAATGTTTCTAGCGATTGTTCCTCCTTGTTAGGCAACCACATTTTTCAGTGCTTTTGGTTAGTGATAAAGACTGTTGTATAGCAGTGAATCAATAGATGATTGGTGTAGCCTTTTCTTTTAATTGTCACCATCTCCACTATAGATAGATGAAATCTTTTATTTCCCCTCCCCCCCCTTTTTTTTTTGGGTGCTTACAATAGAAATTGCCATGAAAATGGACCAGTCTTTAGTTCGCCTTTTTTTCCCCTCATCACACTGGCATGCGCATCCATCTATCACTATTGTAATGTGCTTTTAAGGTGTAAAAGGCTATTTAGTACGTCTTCTCAGTAACTACCTCTGCATAATAGGAGCACCAGAACCGAAAGTACTTTTCATTCTCTGAACAACTGGAATACTTCTAAGTAGATGAATAAATGAGTTTTGTAAGCAAGAACATCAGGAGACCCAGATAAGATACTGATATTATGAGAACCTTGAAAATAATTATCTTAATGCTCCTTTTATATTTAATTGAATTATATATTCTGATGACTCTAAATAGTCATAGATATTTTTAAATATCTGCTTTCATGTTTTTTCCATACCCTAAACTCACATGCTGTACTTTGTCTTTGTACCAAGTGCTGTGCTGAACAGCAGATTATAAGGATAGTAGCAGTGTAATTCCTACCATCTTAAAAGGTAATAGCAAAATAACTATGTCGGTTAAGTACTGGCTTAACAATTTTGTCCTTGAGGTCCAAGGAGTTTCTCAGAATTCCCCTGGAGCAGCATATGCTTCTATGTCAGATCAAGTGGGTTATCTAATCTTTTCCTTTCCTTGTCTGATCCAAGACAAATTTTGAGGTGCGTCTGGGTATTTTTGTGGAGTGCTCTGTGTTTTCAAATGAGACCTGTGATCTTTCTGTAAAAATTGCAACCTATGAAATCAAATGTCTCTGGTGAAGATTTTAATCTTGTGCTCTGGGACATAAGTAAAGTCTGTCACTCTATCAGAATAAATGCTTACATTGCAAAGATTGTGCTGACTCATTGCCCAGATGTATCTGTGCACTGCTCGGCAGGCAGCTGGGCTCTTTCAATATAGTGCCAGGAGCAGTAGGAAGCAGAATGGAGGGGCAGAAGATAGCCCTTCCATCACGCTGAGTAGGATATGGGATTTGAACATTTGGTATATGCTAAGTATTTAGTATTTTGCTAAGTGAGCTCTTCCACCCTCTTCTTCCCTTAGGATCAAGTTAAGATGAATACTATGGCTAGAAGCAAGCACCTTTTATTCCTGAGAGAAGCAGTGCAGCCTTACTTTCATTTTGCAAGTGTAGTGCTGTTTTGCAATGTTTGGGATTGAAAACAGAGTCCTAGACAAAGAAAACCAAATTCTTTAAAATACGTATTGCTGTGATCTCATTCTTCCACAACTCTGTTTTCCCCTTCTAGCTGAATTCCTTTCATGTGTTTTAGTGGTTTGTATAGTTCCTGCTGCTGTTTTATCAAAATGATGATCATTTACTGAGTGATGAGACTTGCTCAGTCAAGAGGAGAGCAGCCTATGTGCCCGTTCTTGATGTGGCCTGCCCAGCTGGGTGGCTCTGAGTAGCACCCTGCTGTGCTGAAGTTAGAGAAGGAAAAGGATCAACTTTAAAAAGACTGGAACTGCCCAGATATACTTAAGAATTTAGTGCAGGGTGATGTGACTTCTGCCTCCAAATCTATCCTCTTGAAGTTCATCTTATCCTACAACTTCCCGACTGCTAATTCAGTAACACCACCTGGATGTGTTTGTCCAGCCACAGAGGAAGATTACTCTGCTTTGCTGTTTTACTCTCATTCCTACATACTTAAGTGCACAGAGTTTGAACCCATTTTAATGAAAAATGCACTTGGTTTAAACTACACGCTTGTGACCAGTGTTTCAGTAGTAATATCTTACATTTTATAAGATTTCTTTCATCTGGGAGGTTTTGAAAGCTGCCTACATCATGAAGGCTGCAAATTATTTGTAAACAAGACCTTACTACTTGCAAACTTAGATGTTGTTTTGTAAAGTAAGACAGATTGAATTATTACAGTCAAATCCTTAATGTGACTCTTGTTTATAGTACGCTTCCCTTAACAATAAATCTCCAAGCCCGTGGGCACTTTCAATTACTGCATCTTCCTTGCTTAGTGAAGGAACTCATAAACCTCTCTTTCTGTCATACCATTTTAAAAGATCTTTGTATGTAACGAAGACTGTGTTGTCTGACAATGCTTATATTAAGGAAGACTTATTAAAAAGTTAACTTGTGTGGTTCCCCTGTCTTTGCCTGTGAGCATGGGAAAGAAGGGATACACAGAGTACTACAGGAAACTTGGACCTTCCTTCAGAATTTATTCCTATGCCATGTGAAAAATGGGTAGGAAATACAATGGAACTAAAGCTTTAAAATTTATTTAAGATTTTTGTGATGTGTAAAAGAATTATTCTTGGTATAAAGTCTTTCACATGTACAGCACCAGACTTCTCAGTATTTCAGGTTTTATGAATTTTAGAGAAACCAGAAGATGCAGGTGTAAAGGCATAGATAGCTGTCCCTCCCAGAGAGGATTTTATGACATTATTTGAGAAGGCGTCATGTTTACATAGTTTCTTGACCTATACAGATGGCAGAGGAAGATTCACTCTCATTTTACAGATGTAAAAAATGTGTGTGTAGGAAATAAAATTAGAATTTCCCAATTGCCTTTCTTTTCTATTCACATGTAGAAAAAGGTAGGTATCACAGCTGACAACTCCCAGCAGTTTGTCCTTATAATCTGTGTGTGTTTTCATTATAGATGAAGTTTGTAAGAGGTACGGTGTGTTTTGAATAGAAATCATGATTATCTACTCACCACCAGTGAGTTGGCAGAAAAAAGTGTGAGGGGAAAACCCCATAAAACCAAAACTTAAGTACTGAGAAGCATCATGGTCCAAGTTTTCTGAATACAGCTAGAAGTAATTTCTGAAATTTGTGCTTAGAGGTATACATCAGTACAGTAAATGGACTGAGTTGCTAGCAGAAACAGGAAATGTTCATCATTTCTGAAAATTGGACCAGCTACCTAAATGTCTGTTAGAAAACTAATTTTAGGAAACTGATTTTAGGAATGATAGTTGGAAAATGTTGATGAATATTGCCAGTGTCATATTTAACTGTTAAACAAGTAATTGCATATAATCTTTTATGTCTCAGTGTAAAAATATTCCTTAAAATAAATGACAATAAAAATATATGAAGCATACAACTCTATCACAAAATAAATGCAATCCCATTTTGTAACAGTAATGAATGTACTTCAGTAAGCTTCACTGATTAAAAACTTCTTGTGCCAAGTTTGTTTCCTGTTTATCGAATGGGATGTAAAATGCAGACTACCTTTCTATATGGTGTGTAAACATGTAAGCTTTACTTCTGGAAGGCAGTCCACATTCCTTTATTGGTTTGAGTTTCAGGTTTAAATGTCTCTAGCTGTCAGAAGTTTAATTTGGGTCACCAGCAGACCTCTGACTGCTGAGGGTGGAAAGAAAGCAGAGCAAAATGCAGGAGGTCTGCTCTCACTCACCATGCACTCATTCGAAGAGCGAGCAAGCTCTGGCTTGGTATGTTGATCACAGAAAACAGGGCTCAGGAGTCCTCAAAGTCCATTCTGCTGACTTAGGACAGATGGAACAGTATGTCAATAGCTGTATCTGTTGTCTTCTTTGCCATCCCAGTTTCAGTGTTACTGGATAAAAAGCCTTTCGTTTGTTTGGCTTGCTTTGGCAAATTATTGTATTTTCCAGAATCTAATGTGTTGTGAGATTTGCCACATGGATTTCATATGTTGACTGCTTTAATAGTGCAGGTATTTAGCATCATAATGTGATACTAGAGAGAAATGAAACAGTAGAGTACAGAATTATAGTATTCTGTCATCATTGAGAAAGAAATATTCTTTGTTTTGCTGAAGTTAAAAAGCAGAAAAGTTAATAGAAAAGATTCTGGAATCGATGGAAAGGGTAATGTTAACAGTACATCGGCAGTAATGCATATGCACTTCTGCCATGTGGATCTATAGGACTTTCTTGTGCACAAGTAATATCGTTAGCTTGCTTTTGACTAACATGAATGCTTCATTTTCCAGTTCTCTTTGTTACATTATTTGCAATTGAATTATATGGACAGATAAACCTGTCCTAGTATATATAGATTTCATAGAATCATAGAATATCTCAAGTTGGAAGGGACCCATAAGGATCATTTGATACCCCAGCCTTGACAATCTGAGTCAGACACTCCAAATAAACTGTTTGAGTTGAAATGTTGTGACTGACTCAGATCCTCAGACCTATTTGTGAGGTGCTTTGAGGATGCAGAGGGGACAATTTCAGAAAAACTGTGGCTCCAGGGACAGAGAATTTAAAGAATTAAGATGACAGGTCCTGCAGTTAACTGTATTTGAAAGTGTTGATGTTAAAAGCAAAAAAGTTTCTGTAATGTAAGAATTAAAGGAAGATGAAGACCTGAAAAAAACTGTTCATTGTAAAATCAGGCTGTTTTAGTTCATCAGTGTTGCTGTGATGTATGTGGCCTATTTGTATTCTTCCCCTACCTTGCTCTGCTCTTCTGTTTAGGCCTCCTGACAATTATAATGTAACATCAAGACAAATTCTGAAGGTACTGGGCCCCAGTACTTTTGTCAGTTATTATTTATATTAGCACTCAAAGGAACTGAAATGAAGAAAAAACACTTTCTACTCATGTATAAAACAAGCACATTGTACATACAGAGGGTCCCTAGTTAGGGTTCTACCTGGACCCTAACAGAATGTGACGTACCAGAGCTCCCTTTCCTGCTTGAAGACTCTTCATTTCAAATGACTGAATCATCCATGAAAAGCCCTGCCACAGTTGTCAACATCACTTATCCCATGCTTAGAAGCAGTGCCATGGCCTGTAGGCAAAGGAAATTTGAGCACTCTTTCTTCTTCTTTCCCTTTCTTATGACAAAACTTAAACCCAGTGTATCTCTATGAAACACTGTCGTTTCAATGGAGTAGCATATTTGAGCAAAAGATAATGTTGGTGAAATTTTTCAACCAGCTGATAGAGGTTGAGAGTCCTACTTACTGAAAGAGAGGCATGAGTGAGAGTAAGGTGTACAGGATTTGAATAATGAGTCTTTGCAGTGAAGACCACTTTGTAGAGACGTTGCTTGGAAGGTTGCCTGACCTCTAAAATACATTCATCATCTGCCTCTGATATAAATCCATTTCAGAGGGAAAACATTCCTACATTCACTGTTGCTGTTCATGTTATACATAAAGTAGGGCAACAATAAATTTTGTTCTTCCTCACTTATTTAAGAAAATTGATTTTGTGTGGAACTAAAGGCATTTTAGAGGATTATTCTTTGTCAACACAATGTCTCTTAGAGTATACAATCTCAGGTATATAAGCCTGTTATTTTGTGGCCCACACCTGCTAAAAATGCTCTCCATCTAAATTCTTGGATAGAAAAAATACTATTTTCTAAGGCCAGCTGTATGAGTCAGAATGCAAAATTCGCCTTAGTAAGCAGATCACTCTGTGACTATAACTGTTGAGAGCATTTGGCAACATTTTAAATTGAATGTTAGAAGAATTAGAATTCCTTTGGCATTAATTTTGACAATATGGAACTATCACCCATTCTAGGAGAGAAAAAAAAAAAAAGATGAAAGATGTTATTCAGTGCTACAGAAAATAACATGGTATTGCAATAGACTTAATAGAATTTTTAAACAAATTAGCAAACTGGGCAATAGAGGAAAAATGTAATCCAGATATCCTGCAGGCTTCATGTTCATATTTACCCACAGCTAGCAGCTTTAGGACAACTTAGTGACATAAGACAACAGTTCCAGCTGTAGAAAGACAAAGTTAAGCATTCATGAAATCAAATCTTAGCCATTTCTTCTTCTTAATAACCTTCTAAGGAACAGCAAGACATTTGCCTTTTAAAACAACTCTCAGATCCAATTATTTAATAGTAAGAGATGAAAAAACATTAAACAAATCTAATAACTGCCAAATTAATGCAATTTCCTAAACTTGTGTTTGGTAGCTGAAGACAGGCTAAATAGCTGTCTAACCGAAGGAGAAAGAAAAAAAATAGTGCAAAAACATCCTTCAGACAAAATGTCTAAAGCAAGCCGAGGAAAACCAAACAGAACCGGGCAGTGTGAGTGCCTCTAATTCACAAATTCACACTGAGCTCAAATTTGACCAATAACCAATGAATTATTCTTTTTCCTTTGGTTGACAATTAGCATACTCAAATAAAAAATGAGGCTACTTGTAGAAAAGAAAAGAGAAAATCAGATAATTTATAGACTGACATACTGGGTTGCACAGAAGCCTATCAGCTGTTTTTAACCAAGTAATAAAAGCTGTAAGACCATTTGACTTTTGGGTGTATGTTATCCCTAGGCTAAGTATCACACATGCATTCAATTAGCTTTTGCAGCACACTAATTTGAGTTTATGAAGCATATTGTCCCCACAGCAAAGAAATGCTGCAGGGCTATTGTAGAGTAGTGTGCACCACAGCCTTACATGATTAATGAGTTTTTATTATTACTGCTAGCCTACACAAGCAGATTTACAAATTATTCAGATTCAAGGTCTAGGTGGCCAGTTCTTCCTGTGCTGTATGTCAACCCTTGAACTTTCCTTTATCTGAAATGTGAAATGTATTTGAATAGAAACTAATTTTAGCATTTAGGGACCAGGGAAAATATAAAAAAGCTTGGTGTAAAACTTGGGATTGGACAATATGTTTTGTGAAAAGGATTTTACAAGAAGTGGTTTGTTTTTTTTAATTAGGAGGAAAGGTTTTATTTTCTGTTAAGCAGTTCTGTATGATGGGGTTACTCATAAGGAAAAAAACTCTCAATATTTATTACATTTATTTTAAAGTGAAGATTCTTACTATTAAACTGGTGTTGGGTTTTTAAATTTCATAGTCACTAAAGCAGTATTAGCAACGTTTTTCTCTTTCACTTTACATTTTAAATACAAGTCCAAGATGTAGTCTTTGCTTGCATTTTTTTTAAGGAAGTGGACCTAATTTCTGTTCTATTTCTCCTGTTCCTGGAACTTTTTTTAATTTCAAGAAACATAAATTGTCTGGGTCTACCAGAAGAAAAGTCCATGCTCCTTCTATTTGTAAGAGAAGACAAGCATTTCATATACTGTTATATATACTGTTAAATATACTCTTGGTAATACTGTGTACCAGCTAGGCATCTCCTCACAAAAAAATACTGGGAATCGGTTCTATCATGCACCAAGAAATGCAAAAATCATTTTTTGTTCTTTGCTTATACATATGAGCAAATCAAAGTCTAGATCTGCCTCTGGCTCAAGTTATGAAACTAAGTAAAAGAAAATATTAAGTATTAAAGTATAAATAAAATAGAAGTGATGGTTAACTTCAACAGTTACAGAAATATGCAAAGTATCTCCAGAAGTTATATTTTATGGTATGTAGGCCAAGTATGACAAACTCAAAAATTAATTCAAGGAAGGTATCAAACTGTGCAGTCATATTGCCACCTTTGCTGTATTCAGAATGCAGCCTTTCTTTTTTTCATCACCTTTTCTTGCATATTGTTGCTAAACTAAAGCAAGATACGGAGAGTATCAGATGATTTCTTGATTACTTTCCTCTTCACCTAAAGTGAAGAAGGGTAAGTGGAATTAAAATGTAGTTAAATATTTAGATATAGCTTATAAGTAATATAAGCATGATATAACATAAGCATAATGTAGAAATATTTTATGTTAAATATAATTAAAAAGCAGACAAGGTGGACTAAGCCACAGTGTCATCTTTTGTTCCAAGCAAATCAGTCATTAAGTGGTTTTGGTCCCCACGCGGGCTGGGCCTGGGTTTCTATCGAAGCCCTTTCCTCTCCCTGCCAGGGTGGGTGTCTCAGAGATTTGTTTGGTTCACTTTAAATGTCAAACCATCTAAAAGTCTGATCCTTTGTCTTTTGAAGTCTTGTCATTGATTTTAGAGATAGCAGTACCAGGTCTTCATTAGACATTTAACTGACATAGCTGCTCTCTCATTTATTTCTTCTGGCTATGTTTTAGTTAAGTAAAAACCATTCTTGAACACAAAAGGAAAAACAGGAAGGGACTGATGAAGTCTCCATGGTCCAGAAAAGGCTTCTGGCTTTGAGGCTCAGCCACTTTGGCAACAGAATAAAAGCAAAGGACTTGCTCATATTTACAGGATGTATATCCCAGAGTGCACTTTGCATCCTGACTACACAAAGGAAACAGCTCATCAGCAAAAAGCCTTCTAATAAATCTATAAAGGCCTCTCAGCCCTTTCTGTTTTGTTTCAGTGATTTTTCAAGCTGTAGGAATGTCTAAAACCTTTCTCCCTCCCATCTTGTAAAGCAATGGTCAGCGCATAGCATGAGGGAATGCTGTTTGTTTTGCAGCCTTTTCACTGATGTGTAAGTTAGCTGAGACAGAGCTCCTGCTTTATTTGTCCCAAATGAATGTCAGTTGCTAGTGCAGGCTGGCTAATTCATACCATCAATTAGATAATTTATTTCCAGAATGTTTTGTCCTCTATTACAGCCTTATTCTTCCTGGTTTGTAGACTATTGTTCCCTCCTCTTTCTTGCTCGTCCTCAAATCTTTCCCATTTAGCTGGTTACACAGCTAGGAATATAATGTTTCAAAGATATAAATAATAATGAGCTCCTTTAATAAAATCAGACATAAGTTATGCAGCAGACGTCAATTATAATGGATTTTAAAGGTTTTGATCTAGAACCTGGGTGGCATTACATTTAGACTAATAACTGTAACTATGATTTATGTGTTTGCAACTGAAATGGTTTCAGTGCTTCAATATATGTCCAAAGTAAAATTTATAGTCTGCTACAGAATGTATAAATAATGAACAGCCATATGTCATATTGCATTTAAAAATTTGACTTCTTCCACAGCCAGCAGAAGGTAAAATGAATTAAAATTTTAAGTTCATTGGGGATCAAGTTACTTTAATACTTTAAAACAGTTCCACAAATACAAAACTGATGTAATTACTTTTCCTGCAGTAAAAAATATTTTTAAATTTGCAATTGTATTTAAATTAAGCCATAACAAAGACTAAAACATGCTGATAAGAAAATTATTCACTTTTCTCCTAAAAATAATTGTCACTAATTTTTCCTTAGATAGCAAAACTAGGATAACAGCTATTGACAAAGAAACGCTGCACAAAGAATTTAAATGGAGAGAAGCACAATTACTATAATTTTCAAATTAACCCCTTCCCCAAATACCCATTTCATGTTGGAAAAAAGTCTGTAATCTGTTTTTGGTAAGATGAGCTGCATGTGAATATGAATACACACTGCAGTTTTCCAGTTGGTCATTTGAAAATTAGAAGTGCATCTGCCTAATATTCATGGTCCATTTGCAGCAGAAAGACCCCCCAACCCTCCGTTACAGCAGGGATTGTTTTTTTAGAATGTATCTACCTTTTCTAAGTCTTGGTTTACACATTTTAAATTTTGCTGACCAAACTCTTCCTGTTGGTTTTTTGTTTTTCTTTTTTTTTTTCCTTCTTAGCTCTCTGTTGAAATCTGTCATTGTCATGAGTGGACTATGTACAAAAATCAGATGACAACTGCTATTTTATTAGTAGCTTATAAGGTGCTTTCCTTTTAGTCCATAAAAAGAGCTGAAGTGTAACAGGATTTCAGTCCTGTGGGAAACAGGATGTGCTGTGACTCTGGGAGCCTGTTCTCCTTACATCATCAAATCAATTTTGCACCACGAAATGTTTCTCAAAAATTTAGGTAGTTCTGGTATTCACAGCAAGAGAAGTGCTAAGTGTTCAGCCTTGCCCGTGGCTTGAAGCTTCCCTTTTCCTTTTATACAGGAATACTCTTTTCTTTTATTCCCTGGAGTGCTGGTACCAGGGCTGAACTTAGTGAGCTCTTCAAGAAGCAGAAATAAATAAATGAAATATTTGTAGTGAAGCCATCAGCAGAGATGACATCTATTCCTCAGCAGACCCTTCTTTTGTATTATTGGGAAGTCATCTAACTTCTCATAGAAAATGCTATTGATTTTTCGCCTGTTTTGTCAACTAGTCAATAGCCACACACAGAAGCTACTCATGATACACTGCAGGTTTTTTTCCCCTGTTAGAAAAAGTACAACTGTGTGTTGTTACCAATGTGGCCAGCTTGGTATTTTTTTTCTCTTGAACTTTAGATATTAATACATATGCTTGGTTTATAAATGTCGAAGTCTATTTTATCAGCCCTCTAAAAAGGTGTCTTAGCTGAGACAGATGCTTTTGCTAAGAAATAGTACTGGTGTCTTAGAGCTAACATGCCTTTGGGCTCTGACAGACATTTGGCAGCAGATTGAAACTGGGTGTCTGAAGTGGTTACTGCTCTCACCTTGTCTGTCACGGATTTAGTTTGTTTCGCTACGCCAGACTGAAGTCACAGAGCTGGTTTATGAATACCTCAGATGCCCCTTTTCTCAGAAATGGCAACATCTGTCAGAGAAGGGCAGAAGACTAGGAGAGGAAATGAGGAATGAAAGCACAAGTAGCTTGAAAATTCTCGCTAATTTTATTTTTTTTAAATTTTAATAATGTAACTGGGCAAGCGAAAACATTAATAGAAAAACAAGTAGTTCAAATTCTGTGATTCTGAGTAAACAACTCTTTTTGAATTACTGAAATGTCAGTTATCATGTGAGTTCTCATGTTATCCTGTGAGTTTAGTCTCGGGGAACATGACATACCATTTAGAGATCGGTTTGTTGACAGTTATCGAATATTTGGTAAAAAGATAGTTTTGCAGTGTTCAATTGGAGCAGTTTGTTTGAGACTTTAAAAGCTTTTAAGAGATGAATATTTAATTGCTGGATGAAGTCATGGGGTGTGATCATGGAAATGGATACTCCTCTCTATAAAATATTATTGATTAATAAAATTTGAAAACGTTGTTTACAAGATTGTGCTAACACCAGCAATGAGTGAAGTCTATTTATTCAAGATGGTGTCCTTGCCTCAGTTTGACAAGCCCAGCTCCCCATCTGTCCCTCTTCTTTCTCGAGTTTACCCCTCTGATTCTGTCCTGCCATATTTATTCAAGAGCATAATGTTGTCATTTTCTTGTGCTTTGGCAAAGTCCTAGTGGAAAAGATTCCCAAGTATCAAAATTTAATGTTAACTTCTGAATCTCCTGGCACCTGTGTGGGCACCTGTTACTCATGAGATCCAATAATCAGACAGACGTGTTGCCAGTTTTCTGTCTACAGGAACAAAGCTTTTAGGAGAGATTCTATTTGCAAACGGTTAAGCCTGCAGTCAGGTGTATCTTATCAAAAGGGGCGGCTGACATTTTCTGATGATAATCAACAGCACCTTGTCACAACAGGAGCTTATTTCTCTTCTGCTCCCTTTAAACTGTTGCCACAGCTTTTCATATAAATGGTTGGGTTTAACTTTTTAGGCTTTTTTTTTTAAGGGATTTGTTATTAGAAATTAATTTTAGCAAAAGGATGTTTATGAAGTTAAATGAGTTTAAGAAAAGGTCAGGATACATTCAGAGCACTGAAGACAGTGAAAATCAGTAGCAGATGAGATCTGCTCTCATGATTTAACCAGTTTAATGGAAGAATGTATAGCTGGAGTCATCTCCTGTAGTCCAGGAATTTCATGACATGAAAGTAAACTGGTAAGTATTTTTTGAAAAGCTGTTGCTTTCTTTATGTGGTACTATGTCCTCAAATAAATGTTAGCTATGTAAAGAAAACTGCAAATAGTGGCTACAATATTAGATACAAACCATACAGTACTTTTTGTGGCAGGTCTACCTGCACTTTCCAACCTAGTTTGGTTTATTATAATTCAGTAGCTTCACCCTGAAAACAGCTGTTGTCACTGAGTTGAACTTGCACATTCTACAGGTCTATGACTCAGTCGTGTCACTCAGCAACTTCTTTTGGGGCTTACAAGAGGGGTAAAAAAAGAGAAATCTGCAACTACTTGTGGTACGGATACAGAAAGCTTTACTGTATTTCTTTTCACCTGCTTGTGAAACAAATTCAAACAAATGTGTTTTGTTTTAACAGATATATCCTTACAAGTTTAAACATGTATTAGTTTGCGACTTAAAATCAAACTTTGTTGTTGCTTCTGTTGTTAAAACTGTGATGTCTGGATTTAAACTTGTCGTAGGAAAGAATTGCCCTAGTTCATTTAACCTCTGCCTTTTTTTCTTAATTACCATTCAAAGTGGTTGAAAAGTTTTGTTTTGTTTTTTTCCCCTCTTCCTCGTAACAAATCTACATATTTGTAAGTAAGGGTCTTCAGCTCACAAATATCTTTGAAGTTGCTTTTCGGCTCCTTGATTGGGCTCAGGAGACAAATTTTTGTATCTTATTGGAGTTGCTGGCTTGTATCATGACCCTGTGAGACTGGTAGTGAAAGCAACAAGATGAACATCAAATTATTTTACTGCATTCTGTGAGTTTTAGAACACTTAATGATTTTCATATTTTAAAAAGAAAACTTTCTGTATTATTAGTTACTTAAAGAAACTGAGCAAACAATAGTTTACAGAAATTGGCTTTTCAAATTACCATGTTACTTTGACTATATTGTCATGAGTTGGTATTGTTGTATTACCTAACCTGCATGCTTCAAGATTTGTTAAGAAATATATATATATATATATATTTTACACTAACACTAACTAAAAGAGGGAGAACAAGCCTTCAGGAGTCTTATTGTTAGGGGGAGAAAGTGAGCCTTCAAATAAGATGAAGAAGCAATAAAAAGTGACCACACATTTTGGTTAAAGTTCAAGTCCTCAGTGAAAGATTGTTATGAGAATGTCATTTACATGACAAATTAATATTTAATTTCGATGTTACGTTTAGAGAAGGAATGATAAACATTGGGTTGTATGGGGGGTTTTTTTTCATAATTTTCCCTCTTGGTCAGTGTTGCTTACAGATATTTTCTTTTGGGCAATTATCATCAATCTTGTCTTTACTAAATGGTTGGTTTATCTTTTCCATGGTGTTTTGGAGAACAAAACAAACAAAATCTTTCTTTTATTCTTGTAATTCCCATAACGTTCGCTTTTATAATGTAATATAGCCACTTCCAAAGGATGTGTGGTCTCCTATGATTTGGTATTTGTATTGTCCTGTACATGTGAAGACTGAGAAAGATTCTGTGGGGGTGGAGTTTAAGCTGCTTTAAATCCAGCTAATTATATTCAGTGTTTCCAAGAGTCTGATGACTGCATAAATGTGTGAATCCAAGTCAAAACTCCAACAAAGTTGCAGGGGTTTTCAGAATAGTAATTTTTACTATAGGCTTATCTCAGGAAGAGATGTGTGTTCAGGAGAAAGAAGGGGAGGTGTTGATTTCTTTTGTTACCTCATAGTATTGAAGATCCAAGATCTATTTGGATTTTTTTTTAAATTTTTGTTTGTGAGTTATAATATCTCATTGCATTTATCCTTGAAAACAGTTACATTTAAAGAATAGGCAGGACTGTGAGATCCCAGTAACTGAAAACTGAATCTTGTCATTCAGTTTGAGCAAGGTATTTTGCAGTAAGATTTTAAAAAATCAGAACCTTTGTTTTTTGTTTTTTTTTTTAATAAGCTTTTTAAAATGAGATGGTATAGAGTCACTTGGAGGCTATTTTAAAATCTGTTAAAGTTGTAGAAAATTCTCATTTCCTAGATCTCAGATCTCCAAGGAGTCCTCAGCAAAAGCATGAAAAGGTGCAGGATGCACTCGACACTTCTGAATTAAGGTATGCATGTGTGCCTCCATGCAATGCTAGAAAGGGATTTTAGGAGTTCTTTGACCTCAAAAGAAAAGGTCAAAACCCAAAAACTTCAACCATCTTCTCCGTCACTGTTGCTAAGTCTGAATACCCAGTTAAAAGTAACGTGTAGTAGTGCCTCGGCCTGACTAAACCCTTAGGGGTGAACGTGACTCTGACTAAACCCCTACAAGGGAAGAAGGCTCAGCAGGGACGGGCAGGTCTCCTGTGCCCCTGAAGCTCCAGAATAACGCTGGGTGTGACTTACCACAGCTGTTGCAGAGAAGCTGACAAAAGGTGGCTTTTGTTGTAGATAAACAGCTATCCACAGCTGAGTGGAAACAGGTGGTGTTGATGTTGCTTTCTGAGTTAGCCAGAGCAGCATGGGGAGAGTGAGTCAGTGATTCAACCCAACACAGAGTATAAAAAAATTGGCAACCAGCAAAATAATTATGGAGGATGTTGAACTGGCTTCAACTTGCATATTCTTTCCCAGCAACAGGGGCTGCATTGCAATGGTGAGCATATTAGAGACTGGTAACGCTGGTGTTGTGATTGAATTGTGTATTGTAATGGCTATGTTTTTCTAAGTGTAACTAACACTTACATTGTGTCACCAAGATGATTCAGGGAGTGGAGCATCTCCCTTATGAGGAAAGGCTGAGGGAGCTGGGGCTCTTTAGCTTGGAGAAGAGGAGACTGAGGGGAGCCCTCATTAAGGTTTATAAATATGTTAAGGGCAAATGTCATGAGGATGGAGCCAGGCTCTTCTCAGTGATGCCCAACGATAGGACAAGGAGCAATGGGTGTGAGCTGGAACACAGGAGGTTCCGCTTAAACTTGAGA
Organism: Antrostomus carolinensis; assembly: GCF_000700745.2. Classification (NCBI taxonomy): domain Eukaryota; kingdom Metazoa; phylum Chordata; class Aves; order Caprimulgiformes; family Caprimulgidae; genus Antrostomus; species Antrostomus carolinensis. Next base: position 17,637 of record NW_010301489.1, read on the forward strand.
AAAAACTACTTTACGGTGAGGGTGACAGAGCCCTGGAACAGGCTGCCCAGGGAGGTTGTGGAGTCTCCTTCTCTGGAGACATTCAAGACCCACCTGGACGCCTTCCTGTGTGATCTCATTTAGGTTCCTGCTCTGGCAGGGGGATTGGACTGGATGATCTTTCAAGGTCCCTTCCAACCCCTAACATTCTGTGATTCAGTATATTTTGTGTCACTGTGCTAAATCAGAAGTCCTGTGTAACATCAAGTATCTTCAAATAAGTAAACTTTATATTCTACATTACACTTTCCATGTGTGGAATATCTTAAAAGAACCTGGTCAGAGTATTGGACTCTGACAGTGTCCCAACTTCCCCCAAACAGAGTAAGAACTGACATGTGAAGACAGTTTTTCAAAGACATGGAAGAAATTCAGGTCAAATTCACTTAAAACATTATCATTCTGCTTGTATCAGCAGTGCCTCCCTAAGAGCCAACTTGGCATTAGTCATACAGGAAAAAATAGTTTAATGAGCACTTCAGCCTCTCTGTTGAGGGGCTAAAGTTGTTCTGGTGGTGTGATTGCCTGAGGAAGGTCTGACGTGCCATGTGGGGGGCCTTGCCGATATTTGAAGGCCCTTGTGCCACAGATTGCAGCGTGCCTGTTTTACAGTCTGCAATGCTGTACTTCATCCTTGGGCCAGATCCTTTCAGAGTGCCTCGCAGTTCTTCTTAGGTTGAACCATTGACTTCAGTAAGATTATTAGCAGTGGTGAAAACATGCCAGAAAATACAAGGGCTTTGATATTAGATTTTTTTGTCGACTTATTATGGATTCATTTTACCAAATTGAAATAAATATCTTAATGACACTGTGAGTAGTTTTCAAGTGCAGTTCATTATGTTAATTTGCTAAAAAATTAAATGGTACAAAAAGATTATTAATGCAATATTAGTGGAATATATGAAACTAGATTTTGCCAAAATGAGTAGAAAATAATAAAAGCTTTAAAAAGGCTACATACTGTAAAAGATATGATAGTATGAAGTATATTGTATTTTCTGAAAATTGTTCTGGACTCGGTCATAAATTCATCTGGGAAGTAAGTAGGAATAAGATGTTTAACTTCATACAGAATCGTTATTGGAGTTGATCATTGCAGTAAAAGAAAGATACATTATCAATTGTGTATAGCAGAGTACATAACCCCATGGCATTTGTCAAGTGCCCTCTCATCAAATACAATACTTGCTAATTTGTCAGTGAGGTGACAGTTAGCTATAGCCGCTATTGGACTGAATGCAAGCCCTCTGAAGTCATGGGGAGTCCTTAACATTTGCTTCAATGGACTAGCTTCAAAAGCCTGTTCTGTGGGATGTGTGACAAAGTACGCCTTTTGGCCATCCTTCCCTACCCTCATGGTTGAAAAGTTAAGTCATTGAGTTTATTATTCTCTTCTGTTTATAGAAGCTTGGAAAAATGCTAGTTTTCCTGCCAATGTTGAGCTTCAAATAATCTTAATTATAAACCAAACTTTGTATTGTACAGGGAAGATCTTACTCACTGGTTTTGCAACAGTTTCGTGCATTAGATCTACAAACGTAGGGATTATTCCTATCTTATTCTTTACTCTCACGTTCTTATTTTATTAAGTGTTGCTAGCCAGGCCATTTGTCATGGGTGGGCCAGGTGAGCATGCTCATCCCAAGTATCATCACAGTGTAATCTTATTGCAATTTATAGTATGATCATCATGTGGAACATTTAATTCAGAGGTGTCATTGGATTGTGGGTGAATATCTGTTTTACCATTGCACATGTTTGCTCAGTGAGAGGTGTCCCCTTAGAGTCTTGGTGCTGTAGTGCAAAATGGAGTTTCTTGGTCATGCTAACATGGCTTGAGTTGGGAGATCCTGCCAACACTGTCTAGAAGACTAGATGTTTATTTAATAACCATGCCTCTCCAGGGCACAGATAACTCTGCCCCCCACCCCCTCCAAAGTGGTTATATTGGCATTTGAGGGCACTGGATGTCTCCAGTACTTTCTATAGCATTATCAGGTTTTGGGGTGACCTGTACAAATGGTACTGTAAGCTGCGGTTTCCTTTCAAGTTAGGATATGTCACCAACCACTACTGTAAACCAGATGGGCAATGACAGTTTCACCACCAGGGATTTTTACCTACGTACTTTCCTTAAACTTTGAATTTATCCCCAAATTTGGCGTGAATCGTGGAATAGAGCAAACTTATTTATTACTGGTATTTCATTTTTGGCAGTGTAGCTTGAACTCTGCTACTGTACATGATCCATGGGTATTATAAAGTCTTCATATGTTTGGTTAGTCTGAAGGATATAGACAGGCAATATAATACTTCTTGCACAAGAAAACTACTTCTAATGTAACGGTAGGTTATTATTTTCCCACTTTAAAAATTGTTTTTGAAAGTCATTAGAATTGTATGTTGATGGTAGATAATCAAGAAAATCCACAGTTTAGGGAAAATGTGCCATATGTCTTGTAATTCCAGCACGCAATGGGGTATCTCCTTAATGACTTCCTCAGTGCCCCCAATTGTATCTCAGTGTTAGAAGACATATGGAGCCTTTTCCCCTTAACTGTGAATTTCCTTCCTGACACTGTTTTTTTTTTTCTCACAACCTTAATCTGCTTTTAATGTACTGCAGTTGTCTTTTCCTGCCAATAATCTTTTATCCCTTGTTAGGCGACTTCATTACAAATGACAGAGCTAGAACTTCTACATTTGGAGTGAGATGAATGCTTAAATTCAACTTTATTTCTCAATAACTGAGCAACGAGAGAGCTTTGAATTAAACTTTGTATTCGGTGTTAGACTTCACCCTGTAAAACCTCTACATATCTGGTTGCTGATGGCATAAATGGTGGCATTTGGTGTTCCGTAGTCTCCATATGCGTGTGTGTATAAAAGCTTCTAATGTGGTACTAGTTGTTGTTTCTGAACACTTTGTGAAACCCTTGGTATAGAAATACACTTGTTTTGCAATTTGTTAAATTTTAGTAAGTTTAACTGTTTCACAGGGTGCAATTTGGCTCTGGCTATATAAGAAATGTCATGAACTACAGTCCCAGTTTGCAGGATATCTGTGTCTTATCTTTTATATTTTACAGTAGTGACATACAGATTTTTTTTTCTGAATATGAGTACAGCAAGCTACTCTATGCAGAAAGATCAGAAAATAATTTGCACATGTTTTTCTCAAATTAAGAAGAGCATGGTTCAAATTCTACTCTAATAAATTTATGAAGGGCTAGTCTTACTGACCTATGCTTTTATTTAAAAGATTTTAGACAGAAATATTTATAATTTGAAATGTCTTTACTTGATTCAAAGCCTGAAGAGATCAACAAGACTTTTTATAAGGCTTTGAACCTAGATTTAAAATTTCATGTATGAAAGAAAAGATGATAAAGGAAATGATTTATATTCTGATATTGAGAAATTTTGTGATACGTGAAGGCAAGAGAGGCCATGCAGCCATTTGCTTTCCAGGATTCAGGAGTTTGAGTCAAAACCAATGTCCTTCCTACCCAGATAGGGAGAGGCTTGACTCTGTATTCCTGTTCAATGCAAATACTTTATTAACTGAGGGTGATCTGAGAAGCAGTATGCATCACAAGTAGAGCTGGCTTAGGTTGCTTTACTACTCCTGAGAATGATGCTGAAAATGAAATTATGACACTGATTCAGAATCCAGTTGATAGTCTGCTCCCGAGGCAAAGCAGATTTTGATGTTAACAATGCTGATGCCAGAGCTACAATTTAGCTCTTAAAATTCACAGAAATATTATCGATTAAACATGAGAAAGGAACTGTTGATAGTTCAAGGTTTTTACTGTTTAGGAAGGAGTGTATTCCCAGAGAGGGTGTAGTAAGATTTATATTTTTAACGTAAGTTTGAGTATTGTGGTTGCAGTTGCAATTTATTATAAACAAATCTGAGGTTCACTGTTAATGGAGCTGGTAGAAAAATTTTATGATCACCTAATTTTTATAAATAAATTTTTAGATATGATGGATGAAGGCTTGTTGTGAGCCTGTGGTGGTAGAGTGCCCTGAGGAACACTTCATTTGAACTAAAGGATTATCAGTAACTGTAGGTTTGATTTCGAGCTTGAAAACAGGCCATGTTTACAGTTGGTGAAATTCTTGCAGAGAGAATCCCTGCTTTTGCATTTTGCATAGAATTGTCTTATTTCCAGCCATGCTGCAGAAAACTCTTGGTCTCGTGAACTGTGTGAGATTTCAACATGCAGCAGATGAGAGAGGATTGGTTATTATCCAACTGTGGAGTTTGGAAGGCTTCCTAGTGGTCTGCTGAATGAAAAATTTTTAGATCAAAGCTGGGGAGGGGTTGGCAGGAAGAGGTGATGGTCCATGAAAGTGGTAAGCAGAACTGTCTCATAACCTTCCCTCCTATTGTCACTAGACTATTTGGATGAAAACAAAAAACTGAACAAATTCTACAGATGCTTGAGTAAAACCTTCCTGAAAATGTATCATTTATGAGCGTTCATAAATGAAAGCTTGGGCTTATCACATTCTTAGTGCAGGGAAATATTTCTTTGTGTGTGTGTTAATAAAAGCTCCATGTGTTGGTTGGTTTGGGGGTTTTTTCTTTTTTTTGTTTTCTTTTTTCCCTTCCTCCTGCCTTTTTATGTTTCTTTAGAGTTGCATTTTTAAATGGGGGGAGGGGATCAGTTGCTTATTGTTCACTGAAGTACCGTTTACTGAAGAAAATACATTTCCCTCCCCTCACAGTTACTGGCTGGTCATCACAATTACCAGATGCCAAGCTGTAGAACACAGTTTTCCAGAAAATGGCATCTGGCTTCCTGGCAGAGTCCACAGGCACTTGTGTTGATGGTTTCGGAGCTGCAGCTGGGTCTGGGTGGCTGCTGAGGGAGTATGTGGTCCACCCTGTCATTCTAGATGCTATTTACCTTTGGCTCACCTTTGATTCAGAATCATTTAAGCATTTGTGCCTTTCTATAACGCTGTCAAACACCAGTCTTTCAAATGGCTTTATGTAGATTCAGTCACAGTTGGGAAGAAGAAAGCCATTTCACATGATCTCTTATTTTCTGCATATACATGTAAACTATAAAGCTGCTCCTATACCAGCAGGTGGTTTATTTATCCACCAGGATGCATAGTGCAAACATATATATCAAGTCATTCATTTAAAGGGGAAAAAGAAGAGAGGGAATCTGATAATCTTTCTGTGAATGCAAACACATAATCACACCTGATCGTGTTCCACAGTTAAAAGATGCAAAAGACTCAACTGTCATGTTAAAATTACTGCCAGTGCCATTGCATGGCATAAAGGCACAGCCCTCTATTTGGGAGCACCTGCTCCCCTTGTGTCTGATATGCACCATGCTAGGGCTGGATGAGGATTTTGCCCAGTGTTTTACCATCTCCTGGGATACTCAATGTCCTCCAGAATGATCCAAAACCTCACTAGGGGTCAATAAAACTGAGTTCTCCTGATCCAGCCACCAACCTCCTGTGATGCGTGGGATCATCACCTATCTTCACTGTAGTTTACTTCCCTGTTTGTCCACATGTTACCTCACATCTTGGAGGTACTTTAGAGTGGCAGTGGTAGGCACCATAGGTAGTGTCCATAGTATTTGTACTGAGCAGACTCAGCTTCTGGAGCCTCTCCATACTGGCAGAGGAATTTCTTTTTGGCTGAAACATTAGCGTTGTATCTCTGCTGTGATAGTGGTGGAGAAACTGGGCTGGGTATGGCTGACAGCACTTTACCCTTCCTTTCTTCTTTCAAACTGCGAAGTTTATGACCACACGACATCACTCCTTTCACTTTGTCTGCATGACTAGTACCAAGATGGCACCCCCCCAGTGATGTTGCTGTATGAAAATATGCAAACGGTCTTTGTGATTTTAATGATAACATCTCAGATGCAGAATTACTGCTATTACATTTAATTGCTAGTCCACACTGTAGTATTTAAAATGGAGTGGTGGCAAGAATTCAATGTACAAATCTATTTATTTATAACCAAGTGACCTTCTGTTCAGTGATATTATGGATTCTAGCTAGGGAGAGGGATTCAGCTTCCCTGTGAATGTCTGGCTCAATGTTGACTAGAATGTGGCTTTTGTTCCCTTGCTAGTAGTGACAAAGCCTTTGACAGCATCCTGTGGGAGATGGTGCATGCCTGAATTCAATTTGCTTCATGTCCTTTGACCAAGCTGCAATTCACTGACTTGGTATAATTTTTGATAGGCAATGGCTGGGGATAAAATCCCATATGGCCTTTTACATCATTCTGCTTGGTACCTGGGAAAGCAGAAGACTGTATCAGTAAAAGAATCTGCAAGGTTCTGAAGAACATGAAAAACATTAGAACTGCTGCACAGTGAGAAACCTTGCAGTGAATTTAACAATATTGCATTCAATTTTATTTTTCTTTGGTTTTCATACACACATGACCTTATTAAGCTTCTAAACATAAACATATTCCTTTTAAAATACATCTTCAAAGTATACTTGAATTCTAGCCCTATAGGGACTTGACATATCAAAAGAAATTTGCTGACATAAACTGGTATGTAGAGCTTGATCTATTCTAATATATGATTTTAATGTTTCTCATTTTCTTGCCTTGCCAACTCACATCTATCACACACTGTCACATTTAAGTTTCCTAAATTACTCCTTTTAACTTTTTGTCACTTATTCAGCGAAGAGATATATTCTAAAGCTCAGCTCAGCTTTTTTTTTTTTCTTGTGATTGTATCTTAATATTAATAGTTTGAGGAGAAAATGGAAATTTTTGCTCAGTTAAGGAGACAGCACTTTTTGATAGATTTGGGATTCAATATTGTCCTGGTTTCAAATTCAAGACCTGACTTAATTTCCAAGCAAAGCATAGAATTCAGTGAGGCAAATGGAATAATGGCATGTGTGAACGGGGAAGGTGTTCTGAGCATTGTGATTACCAGGAAGACAAAAATATATCTCCACTACATCTGTTTATCGGTGATGGATAGATAGATTCATTTCCTATTGTTTGTACATGTGTTGATGCCAAGTGCTCTAGTAAATTCTGTTGTTTGCAGGATAAGAAGAAATAATAATTGCACTCTTTAATCAAACTGCTTCGACCTCAAGGTGACAATCTCAAAGTTGCTTTTTTCTACGCTTACAGGTGAGCCGAAGCACCTCACCCTTGTAGCCAGTGGGTGTATTTTAAGAGCTATGCACCTTTAAGGATTCAGGAAATAAGAAAATATTTCCTGACATGCCAAATTTTGAAATTACTTTTTTTTCCTAAGTCTAATTCCACTTGAATATTGCTTGTAATTTGAAGCTTGCTTCTCGTTATTTCAATGGTATTATCTTGTAGCTTACAATATTGAAGACTTTAGCAACATTTCTGCTGCAAGCTGACTTTTTTTCTCATGACCATTGCTCAGAGCTTATCATACTGTGAACATGAATCCGACATTCAGTATGATAAAATGTAAAAAATAGTTTTAGGATAAAATAAAAAAAATTTCCCTTCATAGGGTCTCAGAAGCTGTTTAATGAAGCATCCATATCCTCACATGAAGTCTTAGAATGATGAATTGAAGACCAGAGCAAACCATTGTGAACCTCTAGTTGGAGCTGTGACATGGCTTGGTCAAAGAGCCCAATGCAGTTGCTGCTGGGGCAAGCCTGTGTCTCTGTGTGACGTGACAGGGTGTTTCCTAGAGAGATACCCAGAGTTGATTTTAAAACATCAAATGATAGATAAACTTCCATGTGCCTAAGTAATTTGTGGTTTTTGGTTACTTGATAGGTAAAAAATGTGTCCTTTTGCTCCTCTGAATTTGTCCCATTTTAACTTGTGAACAATGAGACTCCTTGTGCCTCTGTGCTAGAGTAAGAGCTGCTAATATAAAAATCTTCCACAGAAAAGTGAAAACTGGGATCAGCTCAACCTTTAACTGTCTTGGATAAGCTGGGAGAGTTTAGGTTCTTTATCCTCTGATCATCATGTATTGTTTCCAGACCTGATTGCATTATGATGGCACTTTCCAGCTTAGCAGTAGCTTAAGCAGAGTCGGCACAAAAGCATGCTTGTTTTCAGTTGGGATGGAAGCTAGCTTATAATAAGTTGAGCGCTTTTTCTTTTTTGGTGTTTTTGTTTGTTTGTTTAGGCTTTTGTTGTGGGGTGTTTTATGGGTTTTTTTGCTTGTTTGAGTGGTTTGGTTTTTTTGGTGGTTTGTTTGTTTCGATTTTTTTGTTTGACACAAAGGAAAACCAAAATGAAGTAGATGGGTGGGAAGATGAAGAACAAAGTAATTCAAGTTTGCCACTTTTCTAACTGGTGGAAGACTGAATTGGTTTGTAGGCTATGTTACTGGGTTATTTAAAGGTGTATTTTTCAAGAGGAAAAGGAGACATTTTTATGAATATTGATTAGAAGGCTCTTGGCATTCTAGGAGCAACATGTGATTTGTCAGGAATGCTCGCAGTACTCATTGGGAGTATACATTTTTTTTTATTGTTAACTTCACATGTATCCCTGTCTGTGTTAATGAGTAAGGAATTATAATAGCCACATTTGCAATGCATGTATGAGAGGTTGCCTGGTTTTCTTTATAACAGATATATAGATGTCGGAGGCCCGTAATTTGTAGTAGGTTTTACACTAGCAAAATAGAAAATGTATCTGTGATGGGTAGGAAATATATCAGTGAAACTAATGTCTGACCTTCTGAAAAATTCTTTGTCATAAAAGGTGAGAAAATACGCTGTTAAAAATTGTGGCGTATAGCTTGGTTTCCTTTTAAAAATGAAGTTTTTGCTGCCAAGCAACTGTTCTTTTACCTGTATTTAGAGAGAACAACACTTAATATTCAGTATTACTTAGTTACATTGGATATCCTCTGCTGCGGTTTTCTTTTTCAAGGGTATCATTCAATCACCCAGAATGTGAAGTGTTTGTACTTCTGTTCTTTAAGGGGAACAACACATTTATATTACATAGAAGTCACACTTCAGTGATTTATTTTCCTCTGCAGAAGTGTGTATGCAGCACCAGATTAGTTTGCAATAGGATAGTCTCATCTTCCTCTGGTCACATAGGGCAAATGCATATGCATTTGCTAGAAGAGGAATAAAAATTGTAATATAACTAATTTACATTTAAACAAACTGCCCATCTAGCCAGCAGAACCAGGCAGGGGTCTGAGCTGTGAGAGGGAGCTAGGTCCTGCTTTGCCTTTTCTTCCTCTGAAGCACTGGATAGGAATAACTGTTGTATTCATACATAGCCCTTAAGTGCACTGTGCTGGGAGGGTCTGCTCTCTTTCTGTGCCATTGGCCTAAGAGAATCCAGAATTTAACACTTAATAAATTTAGCTTAATAATAACTATCAAGACTTGAAGGTGATGCTGTTTGTTCATCATTGTAGTAAGGTACAGATGAAAACCCCATAAGATGCTAGATGGGTCCGGTGCCCTGTCCTTTTCCATCACATGATTCATTATGATCTTTGGCCAGTCCTAATGAATTTCAGCTCTTGTTGAAACTAGTTGGGCACCTTAATAGTGTGCTTTTCAGTTCTGTGGGAGTAACTGTAGGGTTTTTTAATATAAACTGTAGAACTTGGATAATTTAAAGATTAGGCAATAAATGAGACCATATAAGTACATTGAATATTCTCCAAAATGTTCATATCCAAACTTTTAGAATGAACCTTTAGCGTTCCATTGGAAAAAGCTCTTGGTTCAGGCTGGATCACATTGCTTGTTCTGAAGGTGAAGTCTGCCAGTCTGCCATCCTTCCTGATTTCCCTTTGAAGTTCACCACTGCAGCTCCATTCACCTCAGCAGAATTGCTCCTGATACACTCCACTGTAAAGAGAGAAGTGGAGCTATGAATTTATTTCTGGTCTTTGAAAAAAGTTTAAAGGTATCTCCTGGGAATGTCATGATGTCGGCTCTAAGGCAAAAGATGAAATTTGAGCCTTAAACCCATATGAAACTTAGAAATTTTGAGAAACAAGAATTCTGAAACTTCTGAATCAAAAAAAGTCGCACTTGAAATTACCGCATTACGACATTTTTTGGAACAGCATTTATTTAGATTAAATGAGATTAAATCAACATCAGACAAGAGGTAGCAATGACCAAAGGTAGCATATGCTGAACAATTAACACTGGAACTGAAGAGTGTATGTTACAGTGGCTGTCAGTTGAACTCCCCACTCAGTTCTTTAACAGAAAGAAGTATTACTAATAGGCAGTACTGTGGGCTCACAGCGCATGGCAATCTCTAGTTCTTGTGTGCTTGAGGCTCCTTTTAAATGTTTGTTAGTATCACTTTTTTTTCTCTGTTCTCTTGATCTGATACTCTCATGCCTCACATCAGACAGTGGATTTTTTTCACTTCCTGATTACTTCTTTTCATCTTTACTTATGGCATTGGCTTTCATGGAATTACCTGTGATGGATATTTCTTAGTTTAGTGAGAACACAAATACTGAAAGAGCATTATCTTTGAGGATGAGTGAAAACTCCAATAAATTTGTGTTTTATACTGATAGGTAAAAAACAACTAGACTTATAGTATAAACTGTCTTGTAAGAATGCAGTGAGTCTTTGGAGTTAATATCCTCAACCCTTTATCTAAGCCTATTTAATCTAGGAAGTTTCTTACTGGTATTTTAATGATCAGATAACCGTGTTTGTGTCAACCATGAATTAAGTTCTACATCTTTTTGTCACATGAACTTTATCATGCCTTCTATGATTAAAAACCACCAGATTTTTCTTTATCTTTACTAATACTACAATGTGCTGTAATATGGGTAAAGTTAAGTCCAGAGTTCCTCAGTGTATTTTATGAAACATGCCACAAAGTAATTCATTTTAACTTTTCCTTCCAAGGGCTAATTTAATTTTGACTTAATTAACATGATGCATTTAATTAATATAAAATTATCATAGAAAACTGCAAATTAATAGGTAATCCATCACCTGAAAGTTTGTCTCAATTAGTAATGCATTTACAGACAGTTTCATGCAGATTGAATGACAATGGACCTCTTAATAGGAAACCTCTTTGAGAGAAGGATTGGAGAGATTTTCAGCAAAACTAGATGCTAAGAAACCACAGAACTTCCACCAGTGAACACAGAAAGCAATTTTTCATTATTCTGTGCCAAAGTAGAGTGTTTTTGTGTGTGTGAACACAGACCTATATATAACAAAGGCTTCAAATTTAATGTTTTAAATGTAATGATTGTTTGGTAATGCAGCAAACAAAACCTTTTTGTTTTAGTTAAATGCAGTGGCTTTGTTTCCCATTGCTAACTGTTGGACCTATGGCCAACATGCTTTATAGCAGACCAAGAGCTTTTTAATTTCAGTTGTTCTACCAGGATTGGGGGCAAAGGGAGGGAAATAGGGTAGTATGTTGCAGCACCTGTGTTCTAGGTTGGAAGATTTATATAGAGCTCAGTGGACATCATGGCTCCCAAAAGGAAGAAAGAGGCTGATATTGAGGCAAAGGGGTACAACTCTTTTATTTTCTAATTTGGAGAGCTGTTATTTAGATAAGAGAATGACAAGTGACACTTCACAAAGGAATGACTTCTAATTGCTACCACTGGGTTGGGTGGAGGTTTTGGTTTGTCTTTAACCCTAAAAAAAGACCTATTTTCCCTAATAATGAAATCTGATCTTGCATCAGCTTAGGAAAAAGGTTCATCACCTAACGTTTTGCAGTATTAATTGGCAAGTGTTTAAGACTGTGAAGAGTGCAACCCATATAGCTTGCCTGACCTAGTTACCCAAGTCCTAGATTTTTTTTTCTAAGATGCTTTCGACAATGTCTCTTCCCTTTGATTCATTAATTTCATGACATCTTTTGGAAGGTAATTACAGCTCTGTTAATGAAGTTATAAAACCATCATGAAAATTCTACTGTGCAGCAGTTAGAGAAAATACCATGACCTCCTTTGGCTTTCAGTCTTCTGAACCAATTCTCTGATCGGAGTTATATGGTCAAATATATCTATACAGTAGTCCAGGTAATAGTGTGAGTGAATGCTAGTTCAAACTATCATTTAAAGTCTCCATAATTATTTGAAATACATACACCTCTTTCAGAATTCCTCACAACCTTCCCCAGCCCCCACCTCCCCCACCCCCATGTTTTTTTCAGCTATACACTATTTTTATGTACTAAAAGCTGCTGCCTTTGAAAAATATGCCAGTCACCTTTGTAGATTCAGGAACAGAACTAATTAAGGTGATGTGTGTTCCCTGCTGATTCCCTTCTGCAAAGAGGTGCATAAAAACCAGAAGTAAACTCTGATACATCAATTGAGGAGATTTCTTTTGAATTTATTTTCTATCAAGGACATCCTTGTGGCTTTACCAGGCAGGCCTTAGAAAGACCTTTGGTATTTTGGCTGAGATACTGTGATAGCACTGTGCAGTAGCAGTGTTACATCATTGTTCATGTGGTACATGAGCAAATGAGAAGTGTGTGGTTTTGTTGGTTTTGTTTTCAGGGCTGAAAACAGTCTTTGTTTCAAACGGTTGGCTTGAAAGATAAGGTAAGCAGTGTGTTTTGATACACAGAGTGATACTTCCTCTTTTAAATTAAATAAATCTGGGTTGTGAAACTATTATTCAGATGGAGATGAAACAGATGAAGTAAAATAAAGCTGATATACTGTGCAAGGTGAAACACAGCAGTATGATTTCCTCCCTCTTCTCTACACCTGGAACTTCGTGACCTCTGTGTCTAGAACTGTATGTGTGGATTTTGGGGTAGCAGAAGACAAGATGTGGTAGTACTGCCCATTTGGTAACAGAGCTTTGGACCTGAGCTAGTTTTGCTGCCTGGGGAATGTCAGCAGAAGGGGACATGGCGCAGCCATCAGGTTACCATCCCTTAGATTTTTAAGCATTCCGTCCTTCTAAGCCAATGTCTGAAGGCTTCCCTCTTCCTCTTATCAGTAGAGTTGGAGTCCAGATACTGAGTGTAATTTTTCTGTAGTCAATGATATTTCCCCAATATCAGAATTGCTTGAGGCTAAATGATTCATTTTAGTAAAGGGTAATGTCAGTAACTATGAGATTAAATTATTTAGCTAATTCTTCTTAACTTTGTTCTCTTAGAAAAAAATTTTCCACTTACACAGGAGAAAGGGATGGTTCACTGATCAGTTTTCACTTGTGAACTGTTTTAAGACTGTAAACAGTCCCTCTCAGTGTCAGTTAAACAAAGCAGATAACATGAAAATATTTTCTAGTTTATGATCACCTCTGTGCAAATGCAAGTGATATTATACTCAGATGGGGGTTTTGAACACAAGACCAGTTAAAGGCTCGTTGCAACTCTGAGTGGTTCAACACTCTACAGAGCAAAAGGATGACAATATGAGTGTGCTTCTTGAATATATGTAAGCAAATACCATTGTCTCAGAGCCTCAGTGTTTAAATGATGCTTCTGGGCAACTTCTGCACCTCATTCATACAAAAAGATAACTTCAATACTTGAGAAATTTTGTCATTATTTGTCATATATCTCTAAAGAGAGCAGACTGAAAAAATTCAGTATACTAGATGAACAAATCTCAGACTGTAATGGTAGATACTAAAATTATATTTTGACATATAATTTGACACTTAAAATGTATAGAATTAAAAAAAAAAAGCTGTGTTTTAAACTGCTGTAGAAAATGTGGAAAGAGAATGGTCCCAATTCCTTGTCTAATAAAGAAAATTCAGGTATGGGACTGGAAAAAAAAAACCAACATGGTTTTCTGTGATTTTTCAGATCTGTCCTGAGGACAGTTCAGGCTGTGCTGGTAAGTGCTTCTGTAGAGCATGCTTAGCTGCCTACGTTGTAAAGGACCTTTGTAGTTTGGAGATCTCAGTGGTCCTGTAGTTGCATCTGCCTTAGATCTAGCCTTTCCAGGTGTATCCTAGAAAAATTCCTGCTGTGAACCAATCCAGCTTTTGGAAATTGGTACTAGATAATGGATGGATTTATTTATATTGCCTCAAGACATCAACCTATTATTTTACTTTTAAGCAAGACAGAAAGATAAAGAAGACAGTTAAACAAAGAGCATTCTGGCGGCAGAAAGCCTAGTAATAAAAATACCAATTTTTATAAGAAAAAAATCCCACAACCCTTTGTTTTGGAATATATTTCTTCCACCCTTTGGAAAGGTGGCTTAGGCCACTGAAGTAAGAGACCTTCAATTGCTGTACTTAAGAAGCCCCCTGTTAGATACACACTGAAGTTTTAGAGCTATTCCTTTACAGATTCTATTTCTGCTTCTATTAACTGGACAGTTTAAAACTGTTTAGCAGTTTCAACTTAATCAGGAATTATATATTTTCTGCCCTTTCAAGATGGCCTACAGTTTAACAGAAAGTAAAACTGCCATCTCAGCACCAGTTAGATAATTCTGCAGTAAAAATCAGAAACTTACCTGTCTGAGTTGCAGTGTAATAGCCAGATATATACAGCTGAAGTCATGTTCTCTTGAAGAGCATCACTTTTTGTTTGTGGACTTTAAAAAGAGACTTTTTGTTATGCAAGCAACTGTAATAATATATAAAGAGCAGTACAGAAATATTTCAGGCTCTGTACAGGGAGCTCTATTCTTACATTTCATAGGAATACAAAACATTTGTTGTCACTCAAGTCCTATCTATCTGCCTGCAGAATTTAAGGGCAAAACTTGAGATGAATGGGCTAAGGCCACACTTTCTCCCTCTCCAGCTATTCTGAAACCTTAATATGACAGAAAATTGAAACCAAGGGTTCTCCTGATTTCTGTGAGTCTTACAGAAATTGTGATTCAAAACTAAAGTTTTCATATTGCTAGAAACTGTACAGCATGAATAATAACACTAGGGTATAATTAATTTTCACCTTCAAAACTTCATAAAAGCTATCAGCATGTTAAAGATGAGGAATCTTGGGCACATTTAAGAAAGAGAACCGCAGATAAATTGATGCACAAGACTTTCTTTTGTGTGGCCACCCATACATGCCAAGAAAATATCTTACTTTTAGGCTAAGTTTGCTTGTAAAGTGGAATTGCACATTTTATATAGCCAATCTTTAGTTTTCTGGGTCTTTCAAAATTGCTTAAAGATTAAGGAGATTGCAATGAAGAAAGTCATTGTTTATGTTTTGTGATGGTTGATCTAAGTAAAAAACATAATCCTGACAAGTAAATTGATAATTTTGACCTGTCCCAAGCTGCTTACCAAGGCTCTCCCATCATTTTTTATGCCACTATGCTGCACAAATAATGTTGTTACTACATTGCAACACAAATTAAATTTGAAAGCAATCCTTCCCAACAGGAATGCCTGTATATAAATTAAGTCTTTCCTTATTGATACAGTGGGTATGATAATACTTGAGCTAATTCCTTCCTTTTCAGAAGGAAGGATAGCAAATCTGTTTTATAATCACCAGGTAGATGTTGTAGTAGCTCCAGCCACAGGTATGAGGTAGAGCTGACTTTCAGGGGAGTAAAGAGTTCATCCCAGGATGAACTTTGTAACAGGCTGCAGATGAGCAGGTCTTTGTGGGTGTGATCCTGGCAGCTTTGTTCCTCTAAGCTGGCAGCTCTTACCTTAGCTACTGCAGTAGGGTACAGCATGTTACAAAAATAGACAAGGACTGCTGATAAGAGATTTAGGGCAGGAAGGCTCAAAGGTAGATTTCTTCATTGTGGATGAAAGAGGAAAGGAAATGCTCCTCTCCTGTCTTTGTGTCTGGAAATAGAAAGCATTTATCAGCAAAAATTTTGAATCTTTATTTTGTAAACAGAACCATCTAAATAGGCCAACACGGCCCAGATACTACCAGAAGATACAGGTACTATCCTGGCCATGGAGGAAAATTGTAGCACTAGGTCTTAGTGGTGTGCACTGGCTGAGTCCCCATGACTGAGCTATTTTGGACTTGCATTGTGTGGTGTGCAATTTTCTAGGAACTTCTGTGGGAGAACTTGACCACAAGAAAATGATAATACGGTGTCTTCAGAAAATGCTAGTGGTGCTTTTTAGATTTTTCTGTAGGATTCTGAAAACAATGCAGTGTATGATGGGATACCCATAACTATCTAGAAGTATTATAGTGGTCTTAAGATGTCTTTTATCTCTACCAAATTGTAGTGTCAACTGTAGACAGCATAAAATGCTTCCAGCTGGTGGTGGTGTTACTACAGGGGAAAAACATGAAGTCAGGGATATCTTCTTGTGTAACTTAACCATGAACTAAATCTTATAGAGCAGGTAATTTACAAAACCTCAGTGCAGAAAAGAGTCCTTTTTTTCTTATTAGCCACTATGATGCAGTAGGTAACCATTTTTTTGAGTAATAGATGAGATTATTATAAGATTATGCAGTCACTCAGTTTTAATCAGCTGAGTGGGAAATCTCTGCTTTCTTATCAAAGGGCAGTAGATGAAAAGCGACATCTCCACAGATCATTATGAAGGTAGTCTTGTAGGAAGGGACCACTCATCTGCTCTCTTTCAAACTAGAACTGCTGCTGAGGGGCTTATGTACTGGGTGAAAATGCCTTGATTAAAACAGACTGAAATCTAAATACAATTAGACCAAGGGGATGCAGAAATGTTTTATATTCATTGGGTATCATAACAAGTGCATAAAGTGAAACAAAAACAGGAAAAAATCTCAGTTTCCTGATGAACTGCCCAAAATGACAAAATAAACCAAATCTGTTCTTACAGGCATTGGATGGGAACTTTGTCTTTTGGGATGCCCATGTAATCCATGCAATTTTTTTAAAAAAACAACCCTCAATGAAATCTGTGAGCTTGTTCCAGTAAGGAGTTTGTCTTTTCTTTCTTATCAGGAGATCAAATATTTAATTGATGGGGTAGAAAGAGATTTTTAAAAGTGAAAGCTTTGTCTTCTTATAGGCACAAACTGTATTATAGTTCTGGCTGTTGTCTTCCAACACAAATAATATTTACATAACTTATTTGCTCTTAGAGTTGGACAGTCAGACTTACATACACAGCCCTGAGGTCTGCAGTTCAACTCATGTTGGGATAAAACATTCATTTAGAGAAGAGACAATATTTTAGATAATATAAGCCAGAGTGTATATTTTACCACTACTATTGGGGAGTGGGGGAGAGTGGCATACAAAACCTAAACCGTGTGAATGTAGTAGTTTTAAGCCCATCTCTGGTCACTTTCTATGCTAAATATTGACATTTTTTCTGCAATACCAAACTGCTCCTTGTTTGTTTATTTTCATTTGGATACAACAGCCAAATTCTGTTCTCAATTGCAGCTGACTATTTCCAGTGACCTCACAGTAGTTGTTTGAAATACCACCACATACCTCTTGAAGTGAAAACATGACTTTAACTGAATATCCTTTTCTTTGAGTCCTGGTTTGTTTATCTCTAGTTGGCTTCTCTACCTAGTCAGTTGACTTCTTAATATTATCTACAGCCATAATTGCTTAACACCTTGTGGGAGACTGTTGTGTACTTGTGGGCAGCTGTTGGACAAAGCACCAAAACTCTTCTGCAGCAAGCTTTGCCAGGCTGCAGGGTGGCACGCTGCTTTGTGGGAGCACATCCCTTGTATCAGGTATGACCAGCAGCAGACATGGACGGTGGGTTTTGCACCTCACCAGGCTGTGCCGTGGGAGAATTTCAGAGCCTTTATTCTCTGCCGTTCTCCTCTGTGCCCAGCACTGGCATCGGGGGATGTAACAGCCAGCGCGGTCCTGTGTGCGGTCAGGATTTAACTTCCTGGGGGAGTCAGAGGATGTGCCTATGTTGGTATTTCATTTGTTGAAGGACCAAGAGTATTTTTACTAAAGATTTGGATCAGGGCAATATTTTCTTAATAAACACAAGAGAAGCAAAAAATTTTCAGGACAGGGACTTGTTTCTCACTTTTCTAGTTCATAGCTGGTGCTCTCCGTGCACCTCCTGTGATAACATTTCCAATCTGAAAACTCACTTCTGCAGATGATTTCGTCAATCAAGACATTCTGATTACAAGATGTTAAGTGTGCGTTGTATAGCTCTGTTTCACTTTCTCACAGTATTCTCAGTAAAACCCTGGACGTTACCTTTTACTTTACATCTTTGCACAGAGCAGGGACTGCCATTTTGTGATCTGTACTTCTTTCTCAACTCATGGAAACACGTGAGGGAGCAGTGCAAAGGCACTTTATTTAATATGCCTGTTTAACTGCACAGTTTATCAGGTATGTGGTGGGTTGCCTTTGGCTTTCTGGGTAGATGCTCACCTAGTCACTCTTATTTCTCTCTCCTCAACAACATGGGAGGAGAAAATAAAATGGAAAATCTCATGGGCCTGGGCAGGGCTCTGCCCTGTCACCAACATGGCTGCCTGAGGCACCTCCCGCCGCGCTGAGGGGCGGGAACCGCCTGGAACCGGCTGGAACTGGCTGTAACTGGCTGTGTGGGCTCAGGGCAGCTCCTCCCCTCACAGAGGCCCCACGGGGGATGTAAGGCAGCTGCTCAGCCATAGCCACACCATGAATTTGTTTCCCGCCCTTGGCAGCCATACAAGGGGCAGTTCATCTGGCAGACAAACCTTCACTTCCTCTGGCTACTTTGGTATTAAAAGTTCACAGTTTGTGCAGGGCACATCTGTTGCATGGGGGGTTCCTCATAAGCAAATGCTTTTGCTGAGGCTTTAAGGCCTTACACGTTTAGCTTTGATGTATTATTTAATTAACTTGCCCTGTAAGATTTCTGAAGAGCTGCCATTTGAGCAATTGCAGACAAGTAAGTTTTTCTCTGTGCCTGTGACAGTGTCTTACTCCGGTGTTCCAGAGCTGGGAAGACAGACTTGTGTACAAGGTAATATTTCATTTCACAGGTTCCATTACTTGCATTGTTAATGCTTCATAATGTAGGATGTGCTGTACCAACCTACAGCTAATGAGTTATATGCTGCAAACTGAATCTGCATTGACTTGCCAAGCGTAGAACAGTGTGTCATTACAAGTGCTTACGTATATCTTTTTGTATCTTATGCAGAGATTGTAAACAAGCTGTGTGGATGTGTTCTTGAATGCCAGAGAAGGAGTCATTAGTTTTAAGAGCAGAGCCCACCATCTTTGAAAAGAGAATTTGAAATCAAGTCTATCTGTCTGACTCTGGCTTTTCTTTGTGCTGAACAACAGCTTTAGTGCCTTTTATGTGTTTCATTGCTGCAAATATGCTTATTTTTGCTTACCCCTTCAAATTGCTACAGCACTTTCAAATAGATGACAGAAATAACTGTTCCAGGCATTAATGTGGTAGGTTAGGAAAGACATTTTAAAATTTTCCCCCCATCATATAGGGACAGGGCAGCCTGCAGCACAAGTGCCACAGTCCAGCAGCACGCGGGGCTGTGGGGTTTGAGGTCCCTGTATTGCTGCTGTGTTCCTGCAGCATGTTTATGGGCTTCTGATTCCCTGCAATGTCTTGATGCAGAAGCATTTCACTCAGTAGGTAGAGATGGATGACAGACTTTTGGGACTAGGGTAGGAGACTGTTATTATGTAGTTTACCAACTGATATTCCCTTCTCGATAGTGATAATTGGAGAATGTTTCTGCAACCTTAAAGTGTAGTCATTCTACTACTACAATAGGGTGTCATTTCACTGTAAGTGGCAGGGTGAAGCATGGTAAGTACAGCACATCCAGCAGAACAAGTAATTTGCTGACTTAGTACTATCTGTATCTCATGATATGCAGGTAACTAAAGCAATTTTTCCTAAAAGAAGGAGTAAAAAGCTAAAATTGCTTTTTCTTTATTCGCTTCCTCTCTGTCTTCCCTCCCCCAACCCATTCCCTGTGATGATTAGACAAAAGCCAACTAAAGACAAGAAAAATAGTAATTTCTGGTAGACTTTGTACTGCCTGAGTCATCAATCCTTCACAAAGACTGAGGGCCCACTTACTTTTCATTTTATTCCTTTGGCTTTAAGATTTATAATGTTGTTAGGAAAAAGAGATTCAGCCTCTTGGTCTATAAGAACCTGTTTAAACATAAAGAGGCATTTACTTACAAATAGCACTGTATTGCCTATGCATTTATCTTGACAGTCCAGTTTAATTTATAAAGCATAATGTGCTTGTAACTCAGCCTGAGAAATGTAGTTTAGCAAGCACTATTGACTTACTAAATCTCCCTTCTCCCTCTTATTGTAAATCTGATAAACCTAGAGAAGCATTCTGGGTACTAGAGAATCTAAATATTAAAGCGAGGTTCTTCAAGATGATCTTGATAGTACTTCACTTAAAACTGCAAGTTGAAGCAATAGTTTATCCTATTGTGAAGTAGTTTAATCTTTCCTTGATCATTTCTCAAAGATGTGGATGTGCTGTACAGTAAAATTGCCAGATTTGTGCTGAATTGCAGCTTTAGAACCCATTATTCTGAAAAGGTTATCTAAATTGAATGGCTTTAGGATGACTTGTAAAGTCATTAGAAGACTTCTAGCCCTTTATGTGTTTGACCGCACAACCTGATGTGATTCATATGTACTCTGAGATACAAGCTTTAAATCTGTTGTTTGCTCAGTAATTTGCGAAATGGAAGCGTATGTTTTCCCATTTCTGACACAGAAAGTGCAACATTTTATTTTAACTTGGTGCTTATATACAGATCACTTATGTAAATCCCATAACAATGATCTATTTGCCATATAAATAGTACCAGGAAGATAGAATGTTGTAGTTGAATCATAGGTTATAAGCATAAACACAGACTTTGCACTTTGAATGCCTGAATCTTCTCACCCTAATGCCTTAAGTACTTTTCAATTCCCAGAGAAAGTGTCGTTTCCGAGTTTCAAAGAAATCTGGTTTTAAAAAAAAGTATTTTTTATATTTATGATATTTCTTGTGGCAACTTAACTCTTGTTTAAGCAACAGAATTACATTTTCTTATGCCTTTTTTTTTTTAGTATGCTTGGAAGTAGTTTGATACCTTCTCTTACTCTGCTTTGTGCTACAGCAACAGCTAATGAGAGCTTTTTAACAAGTGATTCTGGCACATGCTTTACTCAGCTTTTCTTACTAGGTCTTATTATTTATAATTTGATAACTTTTCAAAACACAAAATATGTTTCATTGAAAGCTTGAGGGGTTTTAATATTTTACCCATTGGCTAACTAATATGAGATGCAGTACTTTTTCTGTGGTGTTCAAAGAAAAATTTCCAGCTGTACTACCTCATATAAATATGTTCTCGCTCTTTGAATATGGAAGAGATTAAGTAGGCACAATTTGTACCTGTCTCTGTATTCTTAGTATCATAATATTCTCTCCCGTGACTGTCTTCTCTATTAAGGCTTTCTCTTAATAACTTTCTTCAACATGACTTTTATATCCAGTTCTTTCAGTCAGTTTTTCATTACCAACCTTGATCTAGCAAGATGTTGCAAAGAGATTATTCTGGCACAAATGGGAGAGGATGCTATCTATTCATGGACAGATGGCTGAACAGTCCCCTGCACTAAATAATACCGAGTCCCAAGCCTCTCCTTTCTCCAACTGTGCATCTTCCACTAGAAGAACAAAGGACCATTTTATTTATTATCTGTATTTATTATGGCAATATATTCTTCATGTTCAGGTAAAGGTTTTTTCACAACTGTGATAATGGAGAGAAATGCCCTCAATGTTGTACACAGATCTATTAGAACTGTGGACTCTACAACCTCAAAATGAAAAAACAAAGTGCCATGATTTTTCTGGTGTTATTCTTGGTTAGATTGATGTAACTTCTGAAAGACTTGGAAGACCTCAAATGTGTTATTGATATTTACACAAATGACTCTGAGGATGAGGAGGGACCTTGTGCACTTCATCAAGAAAGCAAGCCAGGTTCTGATATCTGCTATTTATTTCAAGCACATAGCAGCTGGCTAATTCTTTTTTTTCTCCAAGGGACCCTGCAAGTCAGCAATTTTCTTCCTGAATCAAGTAAACAGTAGTCTAATTGTCACATAAATCCTGTGCTGTAAATAAGTAGAAAAAAATTACAAGATATTAAACTTTCTTGATTGCCCCATTACTTTTTAGGGGAATTGTGGACAGAATATGTGTGTTCACTAGAATGTAAGAAATGCCCTGCAGTATAGAAAGGGTAGTTGCAGGTAGTAAGAATGCCATGTACAAACACATGACTACTGTGAAGAGTGATAAATCCCTAGGTGTCTAAAACCTTGAAGAAAAGTCTGTAGCAGTGGTTTGTCATCTGCTGCTCAAGCCATTGATAGTGATTTGTAATCTCTGTATGGAAAAAAAATACTACTACTTTTTTTTTTTTTTTCTTGAAGCCAGTCAGGCAAAGAAAGGGAACAAGGAAGTGATTTTTCAATTAAAATGTCTTAAAGGAAAAAAATATCATCACTTTGTAAAGACTTTTAAGTTCCAAATAAAAGATTTGTTGAAATCTTAGACAACTTCATATCCGGAAAGTAAGGTTTAATGATTACAAATGGAAAAATAATTAAAGCTCAAATTGTATACAAACTAGATTGTAACTCGGTTTGAGTGCAATATACTCTGAGATGAAGAGTTGCAATGGGTTCAGCTGCAACTTGGATCACACCCCAGCAAAAGGTAGTTTCTTGCCTGCAAGAATGGTTTGCATTAACATGTTCTCTTCTCTCCAGCTATTAATGAAAGAGGAGCTTGAGAAGAGAGCGTGAAGAGTACTGACATTAGGCCAGTTGCAGATTTGTGACACCCCATACGTGCCCCCGCCCCCTCCAAATTCTTTTATAGTAGACTTGTATTTTCCCAACTCTCTCTGGAGGGAAAGGAAAGAAACTGAGATATAAATATCATTTTATAATAAGCCAATTCCTCTACACGTCAGGTATCTGGTGATCTGTGCTGGCTGTAGTTAGGAGCAGAACAAAAATGAATTTCTGACTAGATATTTATACAAGGGCTGGCCCCCAGAGCCTCTCATTAGGCAACACAAACTGGACAGGCTTTTGAAAGCAATCAGCTGATGCTTAGGGGATTTGCACATGGAGCCGAGATAAGATTAACCAGAGTTAGCTCTCAATAAACTAAAAGTGCTAGAACTGCATTAGTGCTCAGCTTTGTATGCGCTAATTGAACAAGCTAAGAAGCTATTGCTTGCGGAGCCCACCATAGCTCAGGTAGTGCTGCATGGCACTGTACCCTGCAGACACCTAAATGAAATCAATGCATTTCCAAAAGAGCTCAGTAGCAAGGCCAGCAAGAGCTGCTGAGTGCTGAGCACTTAGGGAAATTCGGTCATTTTATTCTAAGGTGATTTATTTGACTTAAGATCAAGATATAAAATAAATCACTTTTATGTTTCCTTAGTGCTGCAGCTGGAATCTACTTGTGCGTGTTACCCATGGCTGCTCTCTGACGTTTGTGTGTTTATTATGCACAGCAATTAAACACCCCTTTTTCCTAGACAAATTAGAGCTGTGCGAGTTTGTGATTCTGCTGGCAGGCTTACAAATCTTGCTGTGCAGAGCACACAGTGTTTTCTAATTTTTCTGTGTCATGATGTATCTTGTATGACTAGGGTTGTTTCATTTTCATAGCAAAGCTATAATGATTTCATACTGATTAAGTGGAAATGATGCCAACTTCTGTAGCTTCTTTGCTTTGTACCCTTTGCTTAGTTTTCAGAAGGCTGCACCAAAAATACCTTCTCTTATACAAGAGATGAAGTATCTTCTCTAAACTTACAGGCACCCATGTACAAGGGTATGTGTATTGGCATATATTTTGAGCAAGAATTTGCATGTATATATGCAAGCTGTAATACATGGGTAATTGCTGCTAGCTGTTAATGGTAATTTGTGCTCACATCTCTTGCAGCACGAGCACCAGCATACCTTTGTGCTGCAGTCCTTTGCTGTGCAGCATGTACACCTCGGCACAGTTACATAGCAGCTGCCTGGAGCAGGGCAGGAGATGTCTCGGTGTGTTATGTGCTCAACGGGTTTAAAGGTGGAACGATGCCTTTTGTTCCCTTGTGGGTAAGGAGTACAGGGTTGTTTGATCCCTGCATACAACATGCGGGCTGCTTGGGAGCTGGACTCTGGAAGGCCACCAGGTAGACAGCTGCTGGGCTTAAACAGCAAACAGTCAAGCTGGCAGTACATCAGATAGGAACTGGGCAGATTTACAGGAGAAACCTATCAAAAATACATTGAAATCAACACGTTCCCACAAAATGTTTTGATTTTTACATGTGGAGTATTTTTCCATCAGAAAAGCCATTGGAAGTGTTCCAGTCTTTTTTCTTTTTTCCCCTCTGTTAGATTTCTTAGCAGAACTGAAGTGAAAGTAATCATCATTTAGTGAGCGTTTTCTGTGATAAAGTGTGAGATGCCTCAGAGGGAAATTCTGTGTGTTGCAGAACAATGATACTGCTTGGTATCACTGATAATCCTCTTGCAAGCTTTCAGTATCTCTTAGTAGCCACTTTTGCATGCTCGGTTCCAGAACTTTACTCCCATAACTGAAGTAATATTTTCTGATAAAGTTGTACGTGCATTTCACACAGCGTAGGTGACTTACAAGGAGAAATTCCGTGTGTCGCAATAAGAAATTAGGTCCTCCAGACCAAATTATAAATTTGTCATACCACAAAATATTTTCAGGAGCTAAACTTTACCAGTGTGATGTGTATGTATGTTTATGGATGTTATTTTACATCTTATGAGACTGTGTAAGACAGGAAGGAAAAAGCTGCAAATGAGCTATTGCAAAGATGGGAAAGTGGAGAGGAAAAAGATACGATGAGAAAGACATTTTCAAGAATAAAAGTCTGAATTCATTTATCTCCTTGTGCCTACTTCAGATGGACTTGAGTTAGAAGGTAACAGCTTTGCAGAGGGATGAGCATAAAGAGTAAGGATTTTTGAAAGCTGAAAACATGACAAAAGGGTAGATGAAGAGGAACCAGAAGTGTACCACCACCAGCAATTGCATCCAGGAACTATTGTTCAGTTAGTTTCGATTCCCAGAGGCAAGTCGGGAGGGAAGGGAAATGCACTGTGTTTACATGAAGGGCAAGGGAAGCAGTTGTGGAGGGTCCAGAGCCTGTGTGGGTAACGGCTTGTGAGGAGCAGCACAGTCTACAAAAGCATCAGCAGAGTTTCTCCTTTTTCTTCTTTCTCAAAAATAAAAGCCAGAAGGGGCAGATAATCTTCTCCAGGCTTAATGCTCTGGAGGAAAATATTATTTTCCTATCTGTAATGCACCAGCTGAAAAGATATTTTTCTACTCTAAGTTGTAATTATATATGCCAGTGTTATAGCAAATACCAGAGCTTGACTGAAATGTTTTGGCACTAAGTACTGTGACAGGATGTCAGTTTGGCAGGCTCTGTGCTCCTTCCAGACTAGGGCCAGATAATGTGGGGCTGGGAGACTCTCCTACACAGGCAAGGTGAAACTTGGATGCAACTACCTAACTGCTTAGCATTTAGTCTGTGCATAACAGCAAAAATTGGTTGTTGAAGATAAGATGTGATATGTTGAAACATAATGGGGGCTTGGCCAAGGACTGCTCAGGAAAGAAATAGGTCATGGGTACCAGTTCCTGACAGAGAAATGAAAAGCACAGAGCAGAACCTTCTGCCTTGGTTGGAGGAAAGAGCTTTCCCTCCTCTTGGAGGTTCAACCTTTGGTAGAAATTAGTTGAACCAAGAAGGTTCACCCATATGATGGTGTCCCTGATGCTTCCCTGCCTTCTGCTCTTGGACAATCTGTTGCTGCTCTTGCTGTGGCCTCACCTCCCTTCTGCTCTGCCCTGCCTTTGCTGCTGTCAAAATCACCAAAAAAAGTGCTAAGGAAAGGGCACCAATTGCTTGAAAACTTACATCTGCTGAAGGACCAGGTTAACATTAGCCCCTCGAGTTCTCTGCAGTTTGTGGCAGTCTGAATCTGAGCTAAAATAATGGTGTGGAATGAATACAAATTCCTAAAATTTGGTTGTCTGTGTTGATGGAGTGAAATGAAAATCCAGAATAAAATAGTGTTATGTGCCATATAAACCCCAAATACAGTTATAACTGAGGTGGCTGTGAAGTTTATAAAAATACTTGGTCACTTTAATATTTATAAAGAAGGTTTGGTTAAGGTTTGGTGCATTCAGAGCCACAGTTGTTATGGGCAGAGGGGAAAGGAGCACTGTTACTTCTCCAGAGAGACAAGGCAAAGACTGCCGCATTTATTGACACGCGTTCTGTGAATCCCAATGCCTCAAAATCTGCAAATGTCTAAAGCAGAAATTTTCATTTTGCCACTCTGCGATGAGAGGGAAGTAACCTGCAGTGGATTTCAGATCCAGTGAACTGGTATTTTGATGGTGCATTCAGCAAGTGTGAGGCTCGCGTTTAACCCAGAATGTTTTTTCTTTTCACTTTTTCACAGTGTAGTTTTGGGATTTGGCTTTTTGTTCAGAGATTTTTCAGAAAGACAGTAGAAAATGATCTTTTTCTTTTTTTTTTCCCCTTGGAAAAATATTTTCTTTCAAAGGAAACATTTAAACTTTTGGCTAATTCCCAGGGATACAGAGGGATATTCTGCAATAAGCTTCCCTCTGACAACAGGTTGGCTGCTGCCCTAGTATTAAGAATGGCAGGATTCCTTGGCTGTGGGGAAAATGAGATGGTCCAGCTGATTGAGGTTATGACTGAGCCAAGATGAGTCAATTACCTCGATGTGCTGAGCAGCCGTCCAGAGTACAGCGGAGAGGAGCAATGCCAAGGCTCGTACTTCCCACTCTGACAACAAACAGCTGCAAAGAGCTGTGACTTGGGAGGGGAGCTGCGGTCGTCACCAGTCAGGGAGAGCCGCGACTTTGGTTCGTTTTATTTTTCCGTAGTTGGTGCCATTGGAGCTGGTTTGTTTTCAGGTCTGGTGATTTGGAGGACATTTGAAATGCATACATTTTCACACTGTGCCTTTTCAAATGTTTGTCAGGCAGTGCAGAAATTGCCGGTCATTTGCCGACATAGGGATTTGACACAGATGCAGGCGGCCTTTGGCATTCGCCAGAAGCAGTAAACTCGGAGCACTGAGAGAGCTTCATGCCAAACATTTAATGGTTCCCTTACAAACGGGAGTGTTTAACAGCCTCATCCTTTTGTGGCCATTTTATCTCGTTGTTGTACGGACTTGGGGCAGGCTGTACGATCATCGCTTTGACTCGCATCTGGGGGACTCAAGGCGCACTCATAACCATCTGCTGTCTGCGGTTCTCGGTGATACCGCTCTCTGTAGGACCTTGCTTTCTTTGGTTTGTTTTCTGAGTAAAATGCAGGCATTTTACATCCCATTTTATCACTTTGTGCTCACCCTTGCAATCACTAACAACCGTTTCTTTATGACTTCTTGTACAACCTGAACCTTTTGCATCTTTTCTCGCATAACTTTAGCAGAAAAAAGACACTTATCTGTGATAGCTCTTGGCTCAAGAGCATTTTTGCCCAACTACAGTAAAATAAAAATAAAGAATGGATTATTACTAATAGCTCTGAGCACAATTACATAAAAGTGGTATTTTTATTTTTACCTTTAGGATTCAATAACTGAATGCATAACTATAAAGCTATCAAGTCTTGTTTATGGTGAAAAATTGTTTAACAGAACTCTGGAATTAAAAAAAAAAAATTCTGTAATCTCACAGTTCTACCTTACCTCCATGGGAATTACAATTTCTGCCTTCCCTTGAAAAACAATTCAGAATTACAGGTGGAAAACAAAGAGTAAAGCATTGCAATTTACAAAGCTACAAAAGCTTGAAAATGAGAATTTAGTTAAAAAGATACTTTTAAAAATTCAGGTCAATATGACAAAACTGTACATAGGTACTTTTTTCACCAGTTTAGATGTTCCTATCCTTCTTTGGAAGTTTTTACATTTCACAGAATATGCTAACTTCCCCTTGCTTGCTTTGCAAAACCTTCCATTCTCTTCAGCA
The DNA here is from genome assembly GCF_000700745.2 of Antrostomus carolinensis. Classification (NCBI taxonomy): domain Eukaryota; kingdom Metazoa; phylum Chordata; class Aves; order Caprimulgiformes; family Caprimulgidae; genus Antrostomus; species Antrostomus carolinensis. Next base: position 45,689 of record NW_010301489.1, read on the forward strand.
AAATACTGAGCAGATATCCCTATAACTTGGTGTTTTCACTGGTCAAAAGGAAAAAACCTTTTACTTCCACTCCATCTGATGCTAAACTAACGCTTCTGTTTTCAGATTGCTAATCCATCATTTTAGCCCAGCCATCATTACCTTCTTCCTTAGTTTCAGCTGTTTAAATTGTGTTCACCTAAACCTTTAGCAAGTGAGGTTTTTCTAATACTCTAGCATCCTTTCCTCTACCAGTGCGAGATCAGCTTCCCAAGCAGACCTTTTGGAGACCAAGCTGAAAAGACCATTGTTGAGATGATAATAGCATTCAGTTTTGCTTTTGGTGGGCTGCCAAACCTGAAAGATGCTACTTTGTTGGACAGATGAACTTTTGTGTGTCAAATCATTTCGGATCCATGATCTTCCAATGGCTTTAGGTTAGTATTTTGTATCTGCAGTGTCTAACTTTCTTCTCTAGTCAATAGATGCCAAGTTTAGCAGCAAGTTGCATTTGTCTCTACATTCTCATTAATGTGATGGATGTTACATAGGTGTATTTATGCAATTCTTCTTGATCTTGTTTTTGTAGTAGTTTGTAGAGGATGGTATCATTACTCTAGTCTTTGCACCTTTGCCAAGAAGATAAATACTGGCCTTAATCCCGAGTACGAACATCTTTTTCAACTGTCACTGTGTTCCTTTTGCATAGAAGGTTATTGAACAATTTTTCAGGCCTGCCTATGTATTTTAGGAATGTACCTCCCAACTGACAGAGCTCTTCCACATAAAAAATTTGTATAGATTTAGGAATGGCAAAATCCTTTTCTCTTCTCCCCTGGGATTGTCTGCATCTCTGCGTCTACTGGTTTAAATTTTCACAGTCCAAGGCAATATGTAGGTGTTGAGAATTTTATTCCACATCAAACAGTGAGTTAGATTAGGCATTCATTATTTACAAATATTTGGAATATACTTGCATCATTCAGTACTTTTCTGCTAGTGGAAGAATAAATAGTCTTAGTAGAGAGACAAATGGATCAGTATATAACCCTGCATTAACCTGTGTTCATGCTGCTTTGGCAAGATTCAGAGTCCTCTCTCTTCATGACAGGAATAAAATCAATACTTATTAAAATTCCATAGTTGTACAATTAAATGTTTTCCATCAGTGAAACACCAGCAGGACATAGACATATGCAAGTTTTTCTTTTCGTTGTTGAAGAGCTGCTGCATTATGCAGGAGAACTTGCTGGTTTTGAATAATGAGTGAGAGAGCCTGGTCTGTGGGAGGGTAAGAGAAGACTGTGACATGAATGACAGCAGGATTACTCTGAGACCTCTACCCATAGCCGAGGGTGTGATCTTAGTTGCCCAGGCAAAAATCCATTTCCTGCTTTACTTGGATGTTTAAGTTACCTTGTTGCCTTGCTCTAATAGAAGTTGCTTTTGGCTATATTTTGACTTGAACATTTGTCAAAAATCCCTTTTGCTAGGATAATATTAATAGAATTAAATATTAAGAGAATCAGAGGGCTTTGGATAGCCATTTCGATATTTAGTTGCAAGCTTAACAATCTGGTCTACTGTTTTTGTTTTTATTTTTTCTCATCTGGAATGTTTTCCTGGTTATAACATAGTGCAGTTTTTAAGGAGTTATTTTCCAATAATCTTGTTTCCAAATAAGAACATCACTTATTAAAAAATCAGTTCTGAAATTAAACAGATACTTGTCTGACAGATATTTATGCATATGATTATGATTGTGCACGTAAACATCACCATTGAGGCTGTATACTTAGATTAAATCATACATAAATACTTGCAATATTCTTTGTGCAATAATGGATAACTTCATAGCCAATTTCAGACATTCAAACAAAAATCACTTGATGGCTAACAAAGAGATAACAGAGATAATAAAGCTTAGTGGAAAGAAAAAGATGGAGGTATGCTTTTTGCTGTATGTTTTTGAGTGTTTGAAGCATATATTAATATTTTCTTATTCTCTGAGAACAAGCACTTTTAAATGAAAGTTTAAAATCTTTCAGGATTTAGCTTTCAAGTGAAATCGAAGTGTAGTGACAGTTGCCACAATGATGAGATGACAAATTTGGATACTGCACATCTCATACAATATATGTTAAGCATTTTTATTTAAATTTTGGTATTAAAGGTAGGGGAATGAACGATTGTCTGTTACTTTGGTACTTCAGATTTTTAAATGCAAAAATTAAAATATAAAAGCTGAAATCACTTAATAATACATGGTACCTATATCTGATTGGGGGGCGGGAACCCAATTCTCTGTAAAATCTGAGGGCTGACAGCTGAGATAGCAATGGTCCTTTTTTTTACTTTAAAACTTGAACATATTTTACCTTCTGTCTGTATGTGGTATAATCTCATGTGAGATTCATATTAACCTCATACAAAATAGTGCTGGCTGAAGAGAGGGTGAATGGGGCTTAGTTTAATAAAAACTAACTTGACTTTGTGCGGCATCCTTGTGGAAAGCAGAGCTGAGTGCAGGGGCAGTGCCTGCCCGGCGCAGCGCTGTACGGCGTTCCCCGAGGCGTTCCAGGTTTGTTGGCACTGACACTGGCTGGCTGCAGCAAGGTGCACTGATGGGCTCTGGGGTGTTTCACTGTGCCGGCGTTGCAGCCTGTGCTCATGATCATCTTGTCTCAGGAAGACTTAAGTACTCGCTTGGTGCAGAGCTCCATGTTCATGCTGCTTCTGGCTCTAAATGATCTTATTTTGGTGCTGTCTGTGCTGTGCTCTGTTGTACTCGGTAGAAATGCCCAAAGACTTCAGGACTATGGTACCTGGAAACACAGTGGTGGGGAGGGAAGAGATTTTGATGCCCAGATTGCAGCCCGGTGGTCGCCTTTCAAACAGCTGTCAGTATAATCCATGAATCCACGGCCATCTACGAAGAGTGTTAAAATTTATTGATGGATACTTCACTGGCTCTGATCTAGTTCAGATTGAAATATAAATACCAGAAAAACAGCATTTCTCAGATCTAGGAAAAACGTTCACTAAGCTTCATTTCCAATAGCGCACAGCTGAGACAATAACGTGCAGTAAACTTGGGCTTTTTGTAAGTGTCCCTTTGTGACAAAGTAAAAAAGGATACAATTTCCTTTAAATCAGTGCTAGGCAAACATGAAACACTTATGCTGCTTACTTTCCTAGAGCCTCAGTAAGCAGATGGTGTAAGCCTGCCAGTGAGTACTATACATCCCAGGTGATATTTCAGCAAGAAAGATCTGTTAGTCAAGAACATTCTCTTTGCAGTCTGTGGGGAAGAAATTTATAGAGCAATGTGTTATGGGGCTGCTGATTTCTGAAACAGAAGATGGCCTTTTTATTTATTCGTCTGGGATTTTGGTTTTATAGCTTTTCTCACTGGTTCTTCTTGATGTCTTTCGATGGAGCTGAGGCTCTGGAACAGATATGCTTTCTGAATAAGATTGTCTGGTTAATTTTTTATTTTTATTTTTAGTACTTATAGTACTGAGATTTCTCTTCTCAGAAAACATACGTATTCCTTTCTGCTGATTTATTTCTGACTTGTGCTGTCATAAGGATTCTCCCAGGACATTTGTTGTTCACTCAGTAATTTAAACTTTGTGAATTTCTTTAAACTTTGTTTAAGTTAAATCCCACTGTATTTTCCTCTGAATGATTTTTTTTTTTTTTTTTTTTTTGCACTCAAACCCTGAAAAACGGTTTGTGCTTTATTTATTTATTTATTTATTTATTTATTGCTAGCAGTTTAGTTGTACTGACAGTTTTCCAGCTCTTGCTAACAGCCCTCTGGTCAAGTGTCCTCAGAGAAATGCAGACAAAATATTCTGTACTGGAGTATTTTTGAATTTGGAAGCGCATTGATAGATTCAAAAATTAAGCATTCTAGGGAATGGTTGCTGCAGAAGTTATTTGAACATTCACTGTTTTCAATACCATTTTCCCAGTCCTTGATGCTGCAGAGTCTCGATTTAGTGTACATACACCTGTGGGAAATACTATGTGAATACTTCGTTAGCATTTTGGTCACGTAAGTGTAAAACAAGTTTGAAAGCAGGAGGAAAACTTCAGTGGAGAACGAACTTCTCTAATATAGAACACACTTGAAACAGCAGTCAGGACAGGTCCATTCTTTCTGCTGTAGAATAATTGTGCATATATTTAAGCTATATTCTGCTTTGATGCAGGGATGCCAACAGTGAACTTAGAACTGAGTCTTAAGACTGTCATTAGAAAATGTTCTTAATAAGCTAATTTACTTATTAAATTATGTTACTGAACGTAATTTACAGTTACTAAAATCTTGCAGCCAATGTGGCACAGCCAGGTGTGTATTGAAAGTAAGTGGGGAGCCCTGAATTAACTTTGTTCACTTGGAATGTAGTCTCTTCTCATTTCTCTCTGGATTACTGTGTTCAAGGATGGAGAAGCAGCTCTCTCCTATGCTCTCTCCCAGCTCTCCCCAGTCAGCACAGTACAACCAGTGCAGCACAGCCCACTGGGCTGTGATGATGCAGCACTGAAGGGGCGATTGCACGTGTGAAGGCGAAGGGCACACCGTCCTGGGCGCTGTGTGAGTTGGTGTGGTTTATGCTAAATCTTACACTATGCAATCTTTTTGATAGAACCACTATAATGAAAGAAAGGAGAGAAAACATTTTGTAGCAATTAAGTTCATGAAACCCACTTACTCTCTCTTCCTTATAATTAATTTATGTATGTATCCTCTGCAGATGTAACCCAAGATCTTCTTTAATAGTTGTCTTAGTCTGTCAGGAACAAAAACCTGTGTGGTGGAAACAGTATTTCCCTAAAGCTTGCCAGAGCTGGAGAAAGTTGTGGAGAACTTTCAAATACAGGACGTGGTCAAAGCAGCTAACTCTAGTGATAGTTTCATACCGAGCTTTTATAACAAGGATGCAATACAAATACAGAATATTTACAACAGATGTGAAAAGATTTCTGTAGAGGACCAGTTTGTAGTGATGAGAAGCAGCAGGTAACATAACTGAGATAAGAGACATAAGCTGTTTTGAATAAGAACAGTTTGAGTTTCATTTTTTGTGTTTCTTTCCTGTGTGTACAGGAAGCCAGAGGCCAGATAGGAGATATTTTAGGAAATAAGGAGTGATGCATTGCTTGGGTTTGGGTATCTTGCATCTTGCAAGATGCTAACTTTGTAAATGAAATGGTAGAAATTGTTTCAGTGGTATCAGGAGATATCATGAAATGTCTAGCTAAAGCAATTTTCAGAAACTCTGCCTCTTGATGTAATGACGTAGTTCTTAAGTAGAAATCACATTAATGCACATTAATATTAAATCATATGACTGCTTAGGTTGTCTTTTGGTTTTGTGCTCATAAGTGAAATACCTGGCTCCTTATTGAGTTTGTGAGCTGGATGCACTGAAATGTACAGAATCACTATCCTTACTATTGCCAACCAGGTTTCATTATATAGATATACAGTGGTGTTGATGGGGGGATATATTGTTTAGATTCACCCTAAAATACAGTATGGTCTCAATGATCATCAATGATAACACGTCTCCAGAGCTCATGGCTATGGTTGGAAACCAGCAATGACTCCCTATGAGTCTCTTCCTTTAGAAAGCACAAGGCTCAGGTTTGTATCTCCAAAATTAGAGCTGCCAAGCCTAAAGGTACCAGAAAGGTGTGTTTGACATAAACTGAGATCACTATCTGACCCTTCCCATCAATAAAAGGCACAAAACCACACTCCACAAGTACATTTTTCACAAGTCTTATTTGCTTTGCCATCTGTGCTGCCAACTGTTCTTCTACTGTATATCGTCTGCCTGAAGAAGTGCTAAGCAGGTGTGGCACATGTTTGGCTCATTCCTAAAAAGTAATGTAATTATGTTTGACAGACTTGGTTTGATTGAGAGAAAACTATGAATTGGATTAAACGGTTTTTGTTTAGACTTTATTAGCTAAAGATGCCATTGCATAATTAATTTGTGAATAAGCAGCAATCTTGCAAATGAGGCAGTGAATCAAAAGCACAGGAAGACATTATAGCCTCTTCTCAGGATGAGTTTACACATTTCTTATTTGTAGTATTCATTAAAAATACATAAAGGAAGGTTAACAAAACATTGCAACAAAGAACCACAAACAAACCAGCCAGCCACAGAAGCCTTCATATATGCATAAGTCAAAAAACTGAAAGCAAGCCAGCTCAAAAATATGAGGCTGTGCTAGACAGTAAATGCATTTACAATATTTGAACTTTATTCCCAGATGCTTTCTGTTCAACCCCAGTGCTTTGGAGCAAGGATGTCAGTAGAACTGTATACTTCTAGTTTCAGTGTATAAAATTAAGACTATTTCTCAAACGTAGAGGAATTTGTAGTGTGAATGTCTTAATTTTTACTTAGAAAAGATGCTACTCTTTACATTTTAGGGATGGAAAGTGACTGTTTTAATTCCTGTGCTCCAAAATAGTTGCATTTGTATCTGTTTGTACTTTATATTTAGGTCATACAAATTGTACAGCCTTACCAACTATACTGCTTGGAAAGGATAGAAGATCTTTAGGATGCCATGATTTGGTTTAGAACACACTTTGCTGCAAGTTATTTCTCTCCCTGTAGGCCTGCCTACGCCATATCTCCAGCAAGGGTGGAGCACTGACCATGTTCTTCTTGGTACATGGGCAGAGGGTGTGGGTGGGGGGCCCTGGTGAAGCTGCTCAAGGACAAGATCTCTTGGAGCCCTCAGAGCCCTGACACCTTAGGTTATTCAAGGCAAATCTACTACATTTCACTTCAATTTCTCTACCTGATTTCTGGTTAGCTAATGCTCATCTTTGAGCATGTCTCTTGTCCTCGACACATGCTGTCCCAGTTAATCCTCCTTCTCAGCACTGTCGCTATCATGCATACTTCATACATTCCCTTTGGGTGCAATATACCAGTTTATCTCAGTTCAGCAGAAAAGGATATATCTAGCCTCAGATATGCAAGGACAGTTTCACTCTAGGGTACCAAAGATGTAGGCTTGAACCAATGACAGTAGGTTAAAGTGAGGTTGTCCTAAGGTGCTCCTTGAAATAAGAAGGTTGGATTATGAAGTTCTTTATTTTCTTCTTTTAATTTTCTTTTCCTTTCCTTTCTGTTTCTCAGCAGTAAAGAGCAAACTTATTACAGGTATTTGTCATACATTTGTTTATTGTATTGTAGTAGTACAAATAATGATTTATAATTATTAAGAATGTTGAGGTTCTAACTATCATAGTAACAATATGTATTAGTGGAAGTCCTTAGTCCAAACAGCAATCTTCAAATGCTATAATAAGGCAAATGTAAAAATTGGTCCTCTGAAAGTAAAGTTTAGGAATTAGATTGATTTACCAAGTATAATGATAGCCTTATAATGACTTGTGTTAATTGAACTTTTGTATTATATTAGTTGAACATACTATACCAGCATGTGAGAGTAGTATCACCAATGCCCCACATACTGGTGAGGTGGCAAATACTTTTTTCTAGAACAATCATGTTAAAATGCGTCTTCTGTAGTAAAGGAATGAAACAAATAGGTCGGAGAATTTTAGATAGGTTTAGCTATCTAACTCCTTCCTGCTGCCTATTTTTCATTTCTATGTGAAACATTGTGCTGCTTCTGCTTCCCAGCAGTGTTGCATTTCTTCTTTCAAGAGCAATAATCGCAATCTGGCAGGATAGAAGATTGATGCAGGGTCATTTAGTAAAAATTTTTCTTTCTCCGAATGAAGTTACTTCCTATCCTTTGCCAAGAGTTTACGGAGTGGTAAGATGGCTGATCTCCATTTTTATTCTAATTCTTTGGCCACTGCTCAAACCCTGCCTTCAGTCACGTGCTCTCTATTATTATTATGTTCTTCCTCTGCAGTACTTTGAGCCTTGAACATTCATGCAGATATATTGCTTTTGCTACTCCAGATAATGGGTTTTTCTTCATTATGTCTGCTTCAGACTTTTCCATAAATTTCCAGCCATCTTGGATCTTTCAGAGATGATGTTCACAACATTAAGTACTATGACAATGCTGTTGATTTTTCCAAAGACCCTACTCTTCTTTCAGGAGCACCATAATGCTTAAACACGGTTTTCTTTCCTTTGTGATTTTTATTACAGAATTCTTCTCTTCATTGTTTGAGTTTCAATTGACTCCATTGCTTTTCAAATCCCTCCAGCCTTCCCTCAGTTTTATTTACCTTAGTCTCAAAGGAAGCTATGGAAGCTTGAAGATTATTGATTTTTAAATGAAGAGATTCAAGAAGTTCTTTTACTGAGGTGGCTTGTAAAGTGTTTGAAGGTGATGAGATTGTGCTAAGGCATGGAATATGATGTGGTTGGGGTGGGCTCAATTGACCAATCATGCAACAGGTTTTATCTAATCTGCATGCTTCTTCAAAGCACCTTCTGGCACATTTTTGTTTGGTTGTCTGTCTCAAACAATGTCTCAAACGCTTGAGGAGACTGTTAATATCAAGGTTTCAAAGACAGTGGTGGGCTTGTGAGTGTGTAATGGGAGCTATGACCTTCGCAGCATCCCAACAGATGATCTATGTTGTTAATGCTGCACAAAGCTACTGTGGTCAGCACGTGCTGTGTGTCAGGATGACTTCGCAAGGCCTCTGTCTGTCTGAGGTCTTAATGACACACTGGGCAAACGGGGATCTCACCTCCTCAACTTGTTCAGAAATGTCCAAAAACAAAGTGGGAGGAGGAAGAGAATCACATAATAACAGTTGGGATGACAGCGAGAGGAAAATGTTTTTGCTAATAAAGAGAGTTCGTCACCAAATAAATGTGTTTAAAACAAAGCAGAAAAAGATATCTCCTTTCCACTACGTTGAAAAAAGTGTGCTAGAATCATAGTCCATTCATTTAGTAAGCTGTTATTTTCTACTCTTTGCTTCTTTCTCTTAGGCTATGGGTTTGAATTCATGATCCTCTTGGTCACAAATAACCAGGTCACTTCCCTCATCACTTACCTTGCTTTTACGTCTTTCCTTCATGTAATGGAATGAAGCGGAATGGACAAAAAGTCCCTATTTCAATGACGCTGTTACGCCTCTGGCGTTCTTACACAGTCAGGTCTGGCAGTTCAGTAAATCAGAACTGCCTAGCATCCCTCTGGCCGGCTTAATTTCTGCCATGTTGCTTGGGGATTTAATCCTCATTGGAGATTGTATGCTGTTATTATGAATAAATTTTGTAATAGTATTGGTAGAGACTGGGAAAGATGCGAAATATTTTGTGGTGAGGCTGGGGCCTGTTGAAAGGCCATCAAACAGAGACAGTGGTGTGAAACCTTTTCCAAATCATTGTAATTTGACTGGTGGGCAAACTTTTAGACTGTTTTTTGCATTATTTGGTTTCATTTGTATTTTCCAAGGAAGAGCATTAATATTTCCAAACCTTATATGCAAAGTACATCCTCCTTCAGAAGAGTAGTTAGCCCCTCCACCGTCAGTGGTTGGCTCTGACAAATGAGTGAGGGGTTTCCCTCAGAGGACCCAAACAAAACTCCCAGACATTGAGGCTACTAGGGAAGCTTGGACTTGGGAGCAAATATTATGGTATAGGATTACTTTCATTTATTTTAAATATATCAGTGATGTACAAAAGTATGACTATATGCTTAAAGAGGAGTTTGCAGAAGTCTTTCTGTTAGAAAGCATTGACTGTTCTCTGGTGAGGGGACAAAACAGTGCATTTCAGACCCAACTTCGACACGTTCAAAGATGATGCTGATTGCTTTCCATTAATGCAAATGACTTCCAAGAGATGACAACTCTTTTATTTTTGTTTTTACTCTTATTTTCATTCAATAGTGAATTCATGTTTTAGCTTCAAAATAATGTGGTTTAAATTTTTCTAAGAAATGATGAATCTGCAGCAGAGCCCTCTTGTAATTATTGCTTTTTTTACATGCCTATGGTCTCTATAATGTCTTAAGTAATTTTACCTACTTCTTTCTCACAATCAAATATTTTCGATGAAAGTAGAATTAATTAGTGCAAAAAAAGAGCATAAGCAAAATTCATCGTTTGTGTGTTTTACAGTAGATATTGTCTTCTAAGATTGAAGACAAGTAATCTTAGATTGATTAGATTGCCTTCTTCTTAGATTGTCCTCTTTGGTTCTGCAAATTTTTTTCACTCAAGCCTGCAAGCAGAGTCTCTTCCATCGGGCACACCTTGCAAATAGCACCACTGTTCAACACGCAGCATTTACCTCCTATGGACAGTGTTATCAAGCTTTAGACTGTGCTGATTAGTTAAGTATTAAATGCAACACTCGTGACTTATGATATGATTTCAAAGGTTTTTTTCAACCAAACGATTCTATGTGACCAAAAAAAAAAATCTGCTATGAAAATTAAATGTCTAGTTTATTTACTGACAAGAGTAAGACAAGCCTTCTGAAGCTGTTAAAATGACAGAAGATGAGGATGTTTTTACTTTGAAGTAACTTATTCAAAGTGTGCTTGTAATGCTGTAGGCTGGAATTTTCAAAGCAGCACAGGAAAGTTAGATCCCAGACTCACACTGAGTTTCAGTAGGGTGATCTAGAGAACTGAATTTAAGAATATCCTTGGAAAAAGGAGATGCAGTAGGTCCAGAGGGAATCAGTTTCTGTCAGTTTCTGAACTTCCTTTTAATAGGGAAGAAGAATTTTTTTAATGCATGTTCTTTTTTATTTTTTTATCTTCTTTCCCAATTTAGCAACACTAAAAAGAGGTCCAGAGTTACTCTAACATGTCTTTGTATTTCTTTAACTTGAAAAATAGATTTGCTTTGTAATATGTAAGAATTTTAACATGTATGACAATGAGATTTCTGGACGTGACGTGTCATGCTGAGGAGCACCATTTTCTAACTTCATTAACTGGTACCTGCCATATCTTTCCTCTCTCTGAGAGGGAACCTGTATGTTTAGCAGGAGTAGGGTACCTGCAGTTTGGAAATTATCATTATGGCACTGGCTGCTATTTTTCCGTACCTCTTCTGGTAACTGGCAGAAGTACACCTATTTTCTTTCCCCTGCATCTTTTCTATCTTTTATTCTAGAGGAGATGACCCACAAAACCAGTTAGGGACCAGATTACTTTGGCTGTTTGTATCACTTGCACAGAGTGCTTGAAGTGTTACAGCTGTCAAAGATGCTATATGGCATTTTTAGAGAAATTGGGGGATAAACAGAGGAAGGTGACAGGAGATTTTTGTTCTGCACAGCAGATATATATATATATATATGAGGGACAGAGAGAAGTCATCTGGAAACAGATTGTGTTTTCTTCTGTGCTTTTTTTAGGACTCCTTGTCCAGATGTCATTTTCTGTCTCTGCTCTTCTCCCTTTAACACCAAGTTATGTGAGGCTTCAGGTGGGGCTGCAGAAGACCAATAATGCATTTTCTCCATAAAGAAAAGGATGGTGTTGTGTTCTTCACAGAGAAGACTGCACGTTGCTGGCTTCTTTAGACGAGAATATATGATAAGGAATAACAAGTAACTTATGTTTTGATGCCTGACAGTTGGGTTTTTTCCTTCTCTTGAAGCATGCTTTTACTTTTGGTCATGCTACCCATCTCATTTGAAAATCTAATTATAGTGTTTGATTGTGATCTCCTGAGGCACTAAAACCTATAGGATTCTTCTAGTCATTTAGAAGTGCATTTCCTCATTTAAAAAAAAATCCCACCAAACTTCTCTGTGCACCTGTTTCAAACAAGTCTTCTACCAATTAAAATGAGTGTGTGTGTATGTAAAAGGTAGGATAGCTGTTTTCTGTCTAACAGTTCTTTCTTCTTTATGAAACCAACCTTGTCCTATTCTGGCACACAACATAAATACAATAGCTCAGATTCTGCTGTCAGTATTGTTTTCCTGGGTAGACTGGACATCATATGTTCCATGTATTTTTTTTTCTGTGCCTGAATGAAAGCCAGGATGTTATAGTATCACTTTGTTTCATATCAAATTACATTGTCACATAATGATATAATTGCCAAACACAGGCAGATGCAATTGTTATAGTGCAATAAAGTGTCACAACTGAGAACACTGTTTATATTTTCATTTAAAAGTTTGGTTTTCAATATAAAAGTTTGCAACACAGTTGGAATGTGAGTTTCAAGATGTTTATATTTATCTTGAACCAATGTGGCTTTATTTTGGTTTTCAGAATTAAGTAAAAAATTGAAAGTATCAGTACCCAAACTGTAGAAAATACGTAGGTTGTGCTGAGGTCTCCTCGGTGCAGCAAGCATTTCAGCAGTGTCAGTGCTTTCCTCAGCAAGGACAGATTTTAGGGCTGGGGAGCTTCCCAATGGGAAGGGTTGATGCTGGTGTGAGTAATTCTCAAACATATTTCGTGTGTAGCAAATCACACATTACACCATAAGCTGCATTTCCATTAGTCAAGCTGACCTTTATTGAAAAAGAAAAATGTGGTGCATAAAGACAAATTAATCTGTATGAAATGCAAAACTATAATGAATATACTTCTTCTCCCAGTAACGGGTGACAGAACGAGAGAAAATGGCTACAAGTTGCACCAGGGGAGGTTTAGGGTGGATATTAGGAAAAATTTCTTCACAGAAAGGTTGTCAAACATTGGCACAGGCTGCCCAGGGCAGTGGTGGAGTCACCATCCCTGGGGGTATTTAAAAGATGGGTAGATGAGGTGCTCAGGGACATGGTTTAGAGATGGGATTGGTAGCAATAGGTTAATGGTTGGACTCGATGATCTTAAAGGTCTTTTCCAACCACTATGATTCTATAATTTTTTTTTTTCTTTTAAGTCTATGGAAAGAAAATTGTGAAGGTAAATATTATGTAAAAAATAGAGGCCCTCCGAATTCCCTTTTGCAGTTATTTAAATATTAAAACTTAAACAACTAATATTTCATTTTAATTGTTTTTCTAAATGATTTTTCTCTTTTAATTGATGTGACTGCAAGTAGAAAACTTTTAAATTTAGAGATATTTTAATGGATATGATATCTTTATTTTTATTTTTTTTATTCCCTATCCTGTATGCATTCATTACAGGCAAATCAATGAAAATTGATAAACCCATGATGGAAAAAGGGAATGTATTTGTATTCATTACAGGGGATCGGAGATAATAATAAAATGAAATGTTGTTATAGTGAGATATAAACCCAACCTAAGGAATTGTTCAATACGTGAATAGCTAGATACATTTCATTACTGTGATATGGAGCAGCTTGATAGCGGAAGCCAATAATTTAAAAAGTCTTGAGCACAGGGTTATGCTGACTATACAGTTCAATACGTTAATTGACAATAAATCCTGCTTGCCTATAAAAAGCACTTGACTAGTCATTTTCAAGATGGTCATGATTTTTTATGATGCGGAACTTTTAATTTACAGGGATGATAAAAATAGATTTACTTTCAGCCACTTGTATTTGATTTAATTACCTAATCAACTATAAATCATCTACTATTGAAAAAGTAATTTAACAGAGATGATATTTTGTCATCATTTTTTTCTTAAGTAGCAGAGAGTCTTTTGTAAAGGAAGGTGAAATAGGCTTTGGAGGAATTAAAAAATTCTCTCCTTTTTAAGAAAGGGTTAGAAGTTCAGAGTCAAGAAGTGTTGATTTACTGACTGAAGGCCTTCATTTTTGGAAAGACTTGTTTATGGTTACCTGATCTCCTGTTAAGAAGCACACAGGG